>NW_024573948.1:12355-81318 GCF_900044065.1 Fusarium mangiferae | reverse complement strand
TTAGTATTAGTATACTAATACTAATTTTTTCTTAGTATTAGTATACTATTAGTATTTTTTTTTTAGTATTAGTATACTAAACTAAACTAATTTCCAACCCTGACCACTACAGAGGAACAACTACTTCAGAGGAATGTACAGTTGCAACACAGCAAGATTGTACCAGGAGCGTCTCATACGTGACTTCCGACGGAACTCAGATCATGTAAGCACCCATCGATATATCTTATGTACCTTGGAAGGACGTTAACCGTACTGCTTAGGACCGAATTCGGCGACTGTCCAACTCTCATCAGCTGCGCGACGGATACACAAGCCACGACAACTGTGACATTGACGCCGGAGTTTATCTGGGCAGGTACCAATCCTGTCGGAATTGTTCCAGATGACGCTTACACCGCGGACGTTGACCCAGAGATAGTCGCAGCTCTGGAGGCAGAGTGGGCGGAAATCTTTGGTGGTGATGATGGTTGGAATGATACTGAGACTACGATTCTTACTAGCTCTACAGCCGTAGAGGAGTCAATCACCACCAGCCTGACTAATACAGACGCAACTTCCACCGTCACCAGCGATGGCTCTACGAATGCCGTTTCCATCGATTTGACTTCGAATACAGAAGCAACTGCTACTTTCGCAACAGCTTCTGATACTATATACTCAGTCAGCACAGTCACCAGCACGTTCATTACCAGGACCAGAGGCACAGATAGTACCACCGACATGCCAATATCTACTGACGAAGAAGTAACTCACAGCTACTACCCATGTGTCATCCATGGCGGTCCTGCTGTTGAGACGCCATACTGCCAGTGCTCAACTACAGTCAGCGGTGAAGGATACTACGCAACGACTACCTTGGTTGACGGCCAGTGTATCGCATACACAGAGTTTCCGTCACAAATCACTGTGGCACCTGAGACTGGTCCCATTACGGATGAGCCTTTCCAGCAACCCATCACCACCACTACAGATGGGACGGTCTTGGTGTGGTCAGCTTACGTGCTAGATTACATCAACATCCCAGGCATCACAAAAATCACCCAGTCAGTCGGCGTGGGTGAGCCTTCAACAGTCACCACTCCTTTGCCTAGTCAGACTGCTGTAGATAACGATGACGGTGGACAATGCGGCACCGGCGATGGTCTGTCTAAGAAGGGACTTCGTGAAGCTTGCGACAGAGCGATCAATAAGTATGAGGATAACACCGTATACAGCGACTATGCTTCTCGCTACAGCCGCTCAACTAAAGGTATCCTTGTAGCAGCCTCTGTCGGCCAAGCGGCATGCATTGCCAAATTTCAGTGCGACAATTACGGTATTGGCATGAAAGGTTCCGACATCAAAGAAGCGTAAGCTATAGTCCACTTGGGATATGAACCATGCTAACAGAATATTCCCTAGTCGTGAGAGTGCTAAGGAGAATGACGGTGTTGATATCTGCGGACATATACACCTTTCCAACTCATGTACTATCATTATGGACTACTGTACCAACTGCAAAACTCGAGGCTAGACGTTCCGTTAAAGTTTTGAACGCTGGGTCTTTTTATGGGTCAGATGTACTTGATTTATTCTTAATAATAAAAAGATTGTTTGCATGACATTCTGTGAGCTCGATCCTATAAGCTTTCGCTTCGAATCCTTCAGGTATGAGTGCAGATAGGAAGCAGCAATTCGCCAATCGTTAATATGCAGCAACTGAGTCTCCCAATGGGGCAAGCGGGTTTAGCCCACTTTTCACTATCTAATATCGTCTGCAAGGGATAGGTCACAAAGTCAAAGTGCCGAGCTGCCGTAGTATTGATTGAATCGTCCAGCAGCTGCTTGACCTTCTCACCACAGAATATAAAGATTTTGTAGTATTACTCAACATATTGGAGCACCGTAGCGGCATTTTATGTTGGTTTCATGGAGGAAAGGAGGCCGGTAATTACAAAATGAGCGAGGCATAAAAGTATGAGAGGAATGACCCGGAGTATTATTTCGCTCTTATATTATGTCTATCAAAACTTCAACAGAAGGTAACTTTAACTCCCATCACACCAACTTTTACCTCCATTCATCGTTGATAGTACTGCTGCTTCCACACTTGCTACCTGTCGCAGCACTGTTGTTGGGGTCACTCTCCCATGTAACAGTTCCATCACTCGTCTTCTTGATGTACTTATACTCAAAGCTGGTATCGGAGGGAATCTTGACCTTCACAGTCCATAAGCTCTTGGTGCTTGTGGATTCCTCAAGTGCAATGCCGTCGGCAGGAGCCCAGTTGGAAAGCTGAGTGATCCCGCCGACAATGTAAACTTTCTGGTCAGACGTCACATCAACATTCTTCACGTTGAATGTGATGGTGGTATCGCAGGCGGGAGCTGCTTCGCAAACAGAGGGCACCTTGTTGGCGCTGCTCTCGCCCCAAGCTGGAGGAACGACGCCAGTGCGCCGCTCAGCAGCGCCGACAAAAGAAGCGTAGGACCAGGTGAGGTGAACAGCTGACTTGGGAGTTCCAGTAGACTTATCGAACTGCTCTGCGAGAGAACCATCCTTGGGAGTGTAGGTTTGCACAACAGCCACGAATCCATCAGCATACGAAGTCACAGCCTTGATAATAGCCTTATATGTCTTGCTGTTCTTGCGATAGGTACCCTTGGATACCTTTGGTACAAGGTCACTAAAGAAGGGGAGTGACACACTGTCAACAGTGATGGAGCCGATCTTGTTCCATTGGTAGACGGCAGCGTACAGTTGCTCGGCAGCGGCTAGAGTAGCCAAGTACCAAGGGTTGCCGTCGTAGTACACATCCTCGCTGTATCGACCGACAGCAGCAGCTTTACCTTTACCTCTGTTCTTGTTGACGCCGTAGATGGAGCGGAAAGAGTCGACTACTGCCTTGTGGTTCGCAAGAGCCCTTGATGAACAAGGCTGGAAGGTTGAATCTGTGCACTTCGAAGAAGGATCAAAGGTGTGAATAGATGACAGAATAGAGTTGGCATCAAGGCCCTTGCGGCCATCGTTGACGTTGATGTTGGAGTCGATGTAACTGCCTGTCCAAAAGCTCTGCATAAAGCAGAGAACGCGAGGAGCATTGGCTGTGCAGTCGGAGCAAGACTTGCCAAGCTTCTTAGCAAGAGCAGCTCCCTCGACGAGAGCACGATGCGAAGCAGAGAGGGTGAAGAATGAAGATCCGTTGACCTCCTCCCAAAGATCATAACCGGTTCTGTTCCAGAACTTGACTGTGTAGGCAAGATCCTTCTCGATGACGGGCCAGACCTTGTTGACGGCCTTGGAGCGGTCGCCGCGAGAAACTAGCCAGTTGGCGTACAGAGTCAATGCAGTAGCTCTCAGAGGCGGGCCATCACGTTGAGGGCGGCCCCAAGATCCTGTGAAAGCTGTGAGATTGACGTGGAACTTGGGCTCCCCAAGGCCGCCTGTCTCGGGACCACCAGATGGGTTGGTGACGCCCTGGAGCTTGGCTTGGGCAGAGACATATTCGTCGATCTTTCGCTGGAGCGACTTGTCTCCGTGGATAAAGCGCTCGACAAGAACTTTGTATGTCAAGGCGGAGTCTCGGGTCCATGTGTACCAGTCTGGAAAGCATCTCAGTCATTAATTTTCGATAGTATCCTGAATAGTGACTTACAGTCTGGGTCTGTTCTCGAAGGGCTTGCTACAACAGCACCAGGCGCAGCGCCCTGAGCTCGCTTGCCATCGGCACCAATATTGGCAAGGACGCCCTTGATGGAGATGTCGGCCTCTTTTGATATGAAGCGATCAAGGCTGGAACCGCCGGGCGATGCAGTGGCCTGGCCTTGGAGGGCCGACAAGACCGTAAGGCCATACAAGATCTGAGTAAACATTCTCCGTGAGTGCCGGAAGAAAGGATTGCAGTGAAGAACGAAGGGCAAAGAGGACTGTTGATGCGATTTACTGGCAGGATGATCCGTCTTATATATCCAACTCAAAAAGACGCGGAATCATTCCCCATCACGAAACCGTTACGTCTTGCATATTTCCGACTGCACTATCGAATTAATTACGCCGAGAATCTCGAGCCTCTGTAACCAATAGTAACGTCAACCCCAGAAACCCCGATTTAGCCTCATGACGTTTCTGGGGTAGGTTCGCTGATCATCCCATCATCCCCGCACTCGAGATGCTCCCCTGGGCTTAGCTCATCAGGTCACATCGGTCCTTTTGACGCACCAGATGATAGTGATGAAATTGTGAGTGCGGCACGGTGAATATGCTGTTCATAAGTATCGGGCCTTTTCACCTGTTTTATGAAGTGAACTGAATTGAATTGAGCGTTTTCCCCGGCGGCCGTTGAATCTGACGATATCACATGGCTCTCGGCTATGATTTCGATGAGCCGAAAGCTTCATGATTCGTTGGCTAGGCTGTTTTAGGCAATAACCGCGGCAGCCTGAATATTGGGATGAGATGCGTCTATAGCCGCGATGTTTGTCTCTCGCTTTTGGCTCCTAATTATTTCGACCAGTAGTAACACGATGATTTTACTCACAAGCAGGGTTTTACTGGTGTGCTGAAGACTGTTAGCAGACACAGAGCCTATATCGATAATGATGCAGATACAGGATGTTTGCAATATAAGGGATTGGATATATAGTTATTAGTTGCAGGATATATTGGTTTCTTAATAAATAATGGGCCGTTCTTGTTTCCATTTATTGTAGTTTATAAAAATCTCAGGCAAAATATCTTAGTTGTAATTATATTCCAACTGTTGATATAGGGTAGCTATGCTGATGTCAAACCAGAAAGGAGCCGTGGCAACAAGAGCCAGCCCCTCCAGCCAGCAAGTTAGCTGATAAACACAAGTTAAAGATACCCTGTTCGGTCAATATATTGGTCGATGTTTGACACTCTTCTTGGTTGATGTCGATATTTTGGAAGACAGTATTGATCTGCTTTTTTGAAGCATGCATTTAATTGTCATATCGATCTGCCTTCAGCCAAACTAACATTAGTCTAACAGAAGGTGGTCAATCTCAGTGCAGTAGCAAAGTTTGTTGAGCATTGCCGAAACAAACGAGAATAATAGCAACCGCCCTTCTTACTTTGCAGCGTCTGCAAGAGTATGATTCCCATGTTCTGAGCACCCTGATATCCATTACGTAAGGCGCAGTGGCAGAGTGGTCTAATGCGATAGACTAGAAATCTATTCTCCTCGGAGGCGTCTGTTCGAATCAGGCCTGCGTCGTTTGGATGTCTTTTTTGGAATTTCTTGGCATGTATCTGATGCCATGTTTTTATTTTTTAATCAAATACTTTGATGAATTGGCTCTATGAAACTTGCTCCTGCGGTTGAACTATCATCTGTGGATCGGGGATTAGTTGGTGGAGGATATACCGTACACGACTCTTGGTTGGAAAACCTTGTATAAATCACAGCTACTGGATCACTTAACGGATAAACCCCTTACGTTTAAGACTCTGATACTCTCCTTGCTTATTGTATGTCTATAAATATTAATAGGAATGATTACAATGAGAGGCGCTTTATTTGTTTGTTTGACACAAATTGGGGCCGCTTCATGCAGGTAGTCGGAGTTGGCTTTTTGGATCAGCATTAATTCTAGATGCGACGTCAAAGCCCGTCTCATCTGTACGGCACTATACGATCTACAACATTGTCTATCATTTAAATTGTTGATCTGAGCATTGAGAACCAGTAACCAAGACATCTCGGGATATGCGAGTATTTCCAAGACCACAGGAATTCGGAGATAGTCAGCATACCTCATCCGAACCGTCTTATCAACAACCAACAGCCAAGAGCCAACACCCACAAACCGGTTTTCAAACTGCATGCACGAAAGCCACAATTACTGGAATGAAAGTTGAACCAACTGAAACAGAAGTCAATTTCTCGTATACATACGGGTATCTAAAGTGGGTTTGACCCTTTCCTTCTAGAAGCGAAAACCCCCTTGTTCTCGCCTGAAGGGTCAGCTCACGACATCATTCCACGCAATTCGCTTCTCGCTTCTCGCTTCTCGTCCCCAACAATTCTTCGCCTAAGGGAGCTTCATCATACGAGTCCTCTTGACTTCTGGGCCATCGTTTCCAAGATATCTGAATGTGTATAGACTGTAGCTCTCGTCAGCATATCAAAGTGAATGGAAAGGGGCGGCTGCACGCACCTCCAGTGAAGGTTACCGAGTGCGATATTTCGGCATCCATTGACAAACTTTATGACATCCCTGTCAATGCCCTCACCCCAGAACGGCAGATTCGCCAAGGCCATGTGCCATCTTCGGTAGCAGTCATAGAGCATCTCCCCAATCTGGTCAACGGCTTGCTGATCAGTCATGCCCTGATCCTTCAGGATGAAGATGATGTTACTCTCTTCACCCTGGATCAAATCTTTTCGGTACGAGCACAAGTCGTTTTGCCTGGCGTTATTAGCGGGGAGAATGGAAGGCTTCTGGAAGGTCTTACAATGTGACTAAATCGCAGGTGATTCGTGATATCGCCTGCATTGAGGGATGGTCCATGACGTATTGGGGGATATCGATGCCTTCGGCAAACCTGAATGGCCCAGTTAGTGAAGTTCTGTCGCTATGATTGGCCAAATCTCAGGCCTGGAACTTTTTCGCTCAGTGGCCAATTGGGCGCCAATCGAGTCGAACTACCGTGGAATGATGGCTTGCAGCTTGGCCAGAACAAGGATAGCCTTAGGCGAAGGTGAAACCGCCAAAAAACTTAGAAGACTTTTCCAGCCGCGCTTGTGGTCTCTGGTCTTGTTTTTTTCTTTTTACAGTGACATTTACAGTGCAGCGACTGAAACCGCGGATCGCAATCAATGAGATGGTAGGGCACGGTACTTACTCCATGAGCCCAATGCAGGGGTAAGCTCCTACGCAACCAGCGCGCATGTCCATGTACTCTTCGATTGTAGGCCGTGTCGCCCTATGCTGGACGCCAACCTGCTGCAGCACGCCGACACAGTACATGGTAAGGTGCTTCTTCCATCTGTACTGTAGACTTGGGCTCGATCGCTCTCTGAAACGCATCCAGCAGGATTGGAGGGTATGTCGCAATGGGTTCTCGTCGGGTGATACTACGGGATGGATATTATCGAGGGTCGCGAGTGTATAGATGACTTCTTCAGCCGCTTTGATGGGGTCATTGGCAAATGTTCCCTCGTCAAAGGCTATTGTTCTGTTAGCGGAAGCCACTTTTTTTCAGCCGTGGAATTTGTCTGTATGTATGTATGCAAAAGCGGCGCGGGCCGTTCTAGAATATTGGAGTCTCGGTTTTTGTTTGCTTGACTTACGGTCATCGAATGCAAAGACCCATCCATTCCAGTCATTCATCAGCTTAAGTGTTTCGAGATCAGCATGCGGGGCGCATATTGCGCTCATGTAGGCAATGTCAAGCCGACTCCAGATGGCCGCTGTCTTATCGTTCATGCGCAATGCGCTGTATAATAGGGCTGTTAGCGAGCAATGTCTCAAACATTACCGAGATGGACGGAGTTGGACTCTTGTCCCAAGTGGACTTACGTTTTCAGCCATTCGTCTGATAAAGCTTTCGATGTCCTGTACAAGGGATTGACTTCTGGTTCCACTGCCATAATCGACGAGAACAGTGCTTCTGGAAGCTTAATCCAGTGACCCTCGGGTTCGGCAACGTTGACCGGGTTCAGACAGGCATCTTTTGGTAGTGTGGCTTCTCCAGAGCGGCTTGGAGGCGGTGTGATTAGGCTGGGTACCATTGTGTGTATGAGGATTTTCGTTTAGGCCGCAAGGTAAAGACTTGGGCTTTGGGGTATTAGCAAACGAGCTGTTCGCCGACCGGGACGATGTAGGAGACTGGCTACTTTTTGAGAGCGAGCGGAAGCGGAAGATACGGGGTTTAAGGGACTTTGCAACTCCACCACTGACCTGCATGTTGGCTGTTGGTTGATACTCACTAGCTAGAGCACCTTACTAGTATGTAGGCCTGATTCTTGTTTGTATCTGGTCTGTTGGTCCGGTTTGATTGCAGAGGGAGTGTGCAGTACAGTACGGGCACGACGCTAGAGATGGCCTCCGTGGACGGTTCCGTCTGCGTGCCGGGGATGGTTCCTAGGGGCAGTCTAGACCAAGTTAGTGGAGAGGGGGGGCGGGGATGTAATAAAAGTGGGAGCTTGGCCAGGGGGAGGAGGAGGAAAAAAAGAATTGCCTGCTCTGAACCATCTTCTTGGGTTTATCCTTACATATTGCTGACAAGCAGTGCCGAGAGTGGACTGCCATCACCTTCCTGACACATCGACGTGCATAAGATACGCGAACGAACCAACAACCAACAGACAGACGGACAAACCAACAGCCCGTCACGGAGCTTCGCATTAATTGACTGCCCATTGCATTGCAGTACGGCGTAGCTACCTACCTATTGGTGCACCACCATACGAAAATGGCGTCCGAATTACGACGTCCCAGGATCAATTACTCCAGATTGAGCACCTCCAAAGAC
Source organism: Fusarium mangiferae (assembly GCF_900044065.1). Lineage (NCBI taxonomy): Eukaryota > Fungi > Ascomycota > Sordariomycetes > Hypocreales > Nectriaceae > Fusarium > Fusarium mangiferae. The sequence continues at coordinate 72,837 of NW_024573948.1, read as the reverse complement.
GAGGTCCGTTTCTTGGAGATTGAACCTGCAAACACAGTCAACGACCAAGTCGTCTGTCGCCTCGTCACTCTCCCTTTAAGCCGAGACGTCGAATTCATCGCCATCTCCTCACTGCTCGGCGACCCCGCAGACCAAGACAGAATCATTCTCGACCGAAGTCCCATTCCCGTCCCCGTCCACATCGCCCTCGCCCTCAAATATGTCCGAGCCGTATTCTACCCCGCCGTGAGCAAATCGAGCGAGAGTCTGGGCAGGGAGAAAAGATCACCGAATTGGCTGAGGAGCCTTCTCAGGCATTTGGGTGGGAGAGAGGTGGACAACAGGCCGAAGCTGCGGGTATGGATCGACTGCATCTGCGTCAACTCAATGGACTCGAGGGAGAATTCCAAGAGCAGACTCATCATGTACCACGTGTATCAGCGCGCGCAGATGGTAGTGGGCTGGGTGGGACTCAAGATACCTCAGACAGATCTTGGTATCCAGCTCATCCAAGCGTTTGACAATGCGATGCCCGAGACGTGGCAGGAACCCGGCGACAAGGAGGAACATCCTGAGAACTACTCCCCCCATCACGAGTGGGCAATTCCCATTATCCACTTATTCGACCCCCAAAGCGACGCTGCCATTGGAACTGCAGACTTTCTCAACAGGAACTTCTTCCACCGGCGCTGGATCCTCGAAGAGATGGCCATGGCCAGGGTGCCGACCTTTTTAATCGGTGATGCGATTGTTTCGTGGAAACAATTACTACGACTCAATCTTGCCATGGAAGAGTTCAAGGATCACGAGTCAAACGTCTGCCCCGCATCTACAAGGCCCATGATACACGAGTTTCCATTGGGCACGATCCATGCATTGCTGGATGAGTTTGAAAAGAGGAAGAAGATGGCAAAGATGGAGTCACTTAATAGCACCTCTGTCACAGGAAGTGTCACGAGCGCAGACTCGATAAGCCACCAGGACTCAAACACCAGGTCGATACCATGAACAAAAGGTTACGGCGTAGAAGGGATATCCATGTTTCAGCAGCTTTGATACCGCTTGATTTCTAGCACTTACGGACTTAGTTCGCGTTTCTTATGTTTCAATAAAAATACCAAATCGTTTCTAGAATCAACAAGTGGCATCCAGAATGGAGCCTCGGTGATAACGCGGACTAGATTCAAGTCAGTTGGGGTTGGTTGATCACCACTATCGAGTGGACACATGAAACCTTATGGCTTGAGATAGGGCCATGCGGCTTCATGACACTGATTCTAGCTCCGATTGAAGATGCTTTTCTGAAGCATCGACGAAACCAGTATGAAGCGTGTTAATTAAACTCAATGTTGATTCCATGCGCTACGGCTGCTACACCTTCTTTTCTGATGACACTCTGAAGGTTACAACACCGCCTGTCACGAGAGCCAGAACCTCGGTACCGCCAAGCGCAATGCTACCACGATTCCAGAAACAGGGTCGTATTCCCAAGCCTGCCTGATCAGCGCAAAACACTGGAGAAAGGTTACAACGGCCACTAGAACAAATGAGGCCAAGATACCGAATGAAAAAGGGCTCAACCATGCAAAGAGCTGGTGAGAGTTACGCAAACCACCACCACCATTACGGATACCCTTCACTGATTGCATCAGGTGGCTAACCCTGAGACTAGCCCGCAATCCCTAGAGCAACGAACGGCTTTCTTCAGCGGCACGAACTTTGTTTCTAGCTGCGGGCTGGCGGGTGAGGCTTAGTGAGGGACCCTTGACCTTGCCAGAATGATATAGCTTCGCTAGCATTGGTTTAACATCTGATACTGACTCGGATCGGTATGACATGACGATAAAGTGGCAATTAGTGTCTTGTGCGACGTTTTACTGATCAACAGACGATTACAAGCAGATCGAGCCAAATCAGAGCCCGACACGTCTCTCTGCTGCCATTCAATTCCGTCTGTCCAAGTCTCTGGAAAGACCGTTAGCTTACTAGTCAGGGACAGGGTTTATGACTGGGGCAAATTTGCTCTAGTGCAAACGGCTCTGAAAATAGCATGACCATTCTCTGGTGGCTGTTGTTTAGTGCCGAGCTAAATGATAGTGGTATGAGGAAATGATAACGAAGGGGCAATTCTGCGATCTTTGCGAATTGATGCAAAATCCATTTTAATATTTAAACGTATTCAGTACGATTAATTAACCCAATCTCATTATGTAGATTAGTATGCCAAGCGACGCGGACATGGACAGCATTGGCATATCCATTCAATGTTACACCACTAAAGCACCTGTCAAAGGCAGCCCGCAAGACATGCCCGCAATCTACGGAGTATCAACAGGCACTCCAGGACCCTCTTGCTGGGAACAAGTGGGTATCAGCACGCGTTGCAGCAATCAAGCATAGGCTCAATCGTACGCCCTCGTCTAACTAAATAAAATCACTCATCAACGATGGAACACAAACCCCATCCCCATCGCCGCTGTAGAGTAACATGGCCTTGTCTAGTGTGCCCTGAAAATCCAGGCAGTAACCTTGTAGACTGTCCTTTTGCGGTTTGGCGCGGCCTGCGATATGAGCATTACGAATACTTTAGAAGTGCTAGTGGCTCTTCTGCAATTTGTTGTTTAGCTCCGGATAGCCTCCGGTCCGCTCCCGCACGTGCCGTTCAGTTTTATATTAACTCGGTGCTGCTCCGTAAAGCATGTGTCTCGTATCTATGTATGTTGGTTGTTGGTTGTTGGTTCTAACGTTGCAGCTCTCACCGGAACTGCATGCATACTTACACAAACTTTGTTGGGTTCACCTTGCTTCGTGCCGAACTTGCATGATCAGAAATTCGGCATTTGGCTGCCAAGTTATCTGTTGCAGTAGCGTTGACGTACCCAGTCGTAACGCCGAGGCAAGCTCATTTTGGCCACTGGACCGCAATGATATATCACATTTCTGCAATCCTCGCCTACCATGTGGATAAGCGGGATCCACGACGTTTCTCAGCCTAGCAGTCGACAAAATATTTGAGACTCAGATTAGTGGTAGATGGTTGGGATCTAGTGGAGGCCAGTCTGACGTTCTCTGTCAGACAGGGGTCAATTAAGATATAGACAGCGGCAATCCCACGTTCAAGATGCAAGACCGGCATGTCGATCCATCGTCTGACATGTCGAATGTCGAATGAGGGAATATTCAGCGTTTAGATATGCGTAAGATGTTACCTAGTCTAGTATAGTGAGTGCTGTGGATGTAGATATCCTTTACAAAAACAATCCATCTGATCTGATCTTCCATCCTATCGATTTACAAGCCTGACCTTCTCGGAGCGATGAGTCAAACGCCGACTAGGACTTTCGAAGCGAGTCCTCCATGACTTGGATGGTCTTTTGGATGGATTCCAGCCCCTCCCGAGCCCGCAGATATGCATCTTCCTTCTCCTTGACCTCCTGAGCCATTCGCTTTAGCTTCTTTTTCATCTCTCTGAGCAATGATTCCTCACTCCAGTCATCGTCGTTTTCTGACCTCGACCTTTTCCTAACGCTGCTCTCTCCTGATGAACCCTCTGATGGTGGTTCCGCTGACTGTAGCTCATCAGGTAAGGCTGGTGTTGAAACTGAATGAGACAATGGCCGCTCTTCCATTACGTCCGACGCGGCGGGTGAGGTTGAAACATTTGGATTGTGTTTACAAACCTGAAGATGTCTCTTCAGGTTGTAAAGACGTTTGAAGGGAGACCCTCTCACGGATCTCTTGCAGCCTCTGTTGGGGCATGGAAACGACTCTTCAGGGCTGGATGCTACATCCTTATGCGCTTCTGTCTGATGCCGGTTGAGAGTGAAGGAATTTGCAAATGTCTGCTGGCATTTCGGGCATGCAAGGTACGACGAGCTCGTCTGGCCATTGCTTGCATTTGAGTTTAGTACTTGATGTGACGCCACGTAGGTCTTTCGTTACGTACCCAGTATTTTGAACTCCCTGACTGACCGATGCAACATTAGCTATTGGGTTGAATGGCTCTTGGCGGGTCGCATCTCCGTAGGTCTGTAGCATTGGATCTGGGGTGACAGCAGCTGGTAGCTCTCTACTGAGGTCTTCCTTCACGGACGTTTCCACGATCCCTGCACTGTTCCTCGGTAACACGTCGAAGGACAAGAAGTCTGGATCTTGAGGAGCATGTTGGACTAAGTAAATCGGATCAATGCCGGCGCCATCATCAGTGAATAGGAGGCTGTCGATAGTAGGGTGCTGATCAAAGCCCGTACTACTAGGTTCAGGCACAGGAACGCTCGGTAGGCCAACTGCTAATCGTTAGAAGTGTCTAGTGAAACAACCTCAAGGTATCTTACGTTCGTAGTAAGCTGCGCCAGGGTTCTCAAGGAAGTCATAGGCAGCTGGAGCTGGCGAGAACGTCGGGGCAGCGGGGTTGAACTTCTGGGGCTCAAGATCACCAGGACCGATGATGAACATCCAACAAACACCCCATAATACCAGCAATGCAGGCAAAATAGTCCAAGGCATTGTCGTACAGACATGCCGCATATTGTTGGGAAACTCAAATATTATCTGAGTCGAGGCGTTCCTGCACTTCAGTTCCTCATATGCGCATCTGAATCTCAAGTTTAACCTTCTGATGATCGACGTGATCAAATCAAACAACCCGGCAAGAATTGTATCTGTGAAATCTGGCAACGAACTGTATTTTATGATTATGTTGGAGAGAGCTTCAATCAATGTCATGAATTCGACAAACCGTACATTTAAAGGCGTACCATTTCCAGCTTGCAAAAGTGGTAGTAATCGACTGTTGAGGCGGCAGAATCTCTGCGAGCGTAGAGAAACTTCCGACAGAAGGGCTCCAAGGTCGTAAGCCTGCGATGCCTCGACAGTAGTAATGTTGACAGGATCGAGACTCTCATACATTAACTGGCGATGGAGTGCATTGTGCGCCTGCCAGTATTCGCTGCTGTAATTTGAGTTTGCAGACGCAGCTTTGTCGACTTCGATACATTTTGTTTCGATCATAATAAGGCCGGCATAGATACCTCTGACCTCGGCGACGAGCTGATCCTGGCTAATGGGTCGAGTCTCTGGTTGCCGCATCATTGTCGGCTCGCTCTCAGGGGCTGGGTTTGGAGGGGGGTCGTTTTGGGCTGTGTCTCTTGCAAGGCGCCCTGGGGTGATTGATTGGCCATCTTTGTTGGCACATTGTCTTGCTGTCACAGGTGTAGGTTGTCTTGCTCCGGAATACCTGTGAGGAGTCTCATACTTTGAGTCCACTGCCGGCTCTGGCAGCCTACGGATATCCATGTCGTCTCTCGCGTATGCTTTACGAGGCCTGAGCTGTATTTTTCGATGATTGTCCGAGTCAGCCATGGGCGTAGCAACTCGAGAGTCACTAGTCTCTAATTTGTTTGTCTCAGACCAGACGTAGCGCCCTGAGAGTGGTTGTGCTCTCTGTGACTGAGTTTGGCGTAGACATTCCAGCTCCTCTTCGTTATCTTGATCTTGGCCAAGCTGAGGACTGGTCATGGGGGATGATGGGTAGCTCTGCCAGAAGTATCGTAAAAGAAAGAAAGTGACGAGATAAGAAACGCTCGTGCTGTAAGGCTGGTTCGCTGAGGCAAGATCGACTCTTTTGAAAGACTGGATGTTGTGGGTGAGATCGAGGTTAATGAGTTTGAGGCGCATTTTGGGGTGCAGCGGGGTTGGTTTTGGGGTGCGAGGTGAGGCAGTCAGGGAACCAGTCGCCTTACAGAACGGAGCCAATCAAGAATGTTTAGAGACGCCTCATTCACCCCGACCCCGGAAATGTAATTGGTCTGTTTTCTTAGGCATACCGGTGTTTCTTAGGCACTTGAAGATAAAAATAGAACGCACCATACATAGACTATTGGTCAACTCATCAAGCCTTATACAAAGGCTGCATATGGCCCAGACATCTTACTACCTAAGCTTTGCCAACAAGCAGTAAACACCAATGAGATATGCCAACTCAAACGTCAGCTATTAATCATGGTTCAACCTCCAGAGCAGACTTCTGTTCAAGTTTCGTAGCAAAATGGCTTTACAGTGGAAGTCTCAACAAAAGATTGCCTATACTGCTATCGCATTTCGGAAATGGCGGTAAGGATCTCTCTGTCCTTGCATCACAATGACAAGTCCACGGAATTATTCAAAAATAAGGGGCATCCAGAAGATTAATGCAGAGTTATGGCTTCAACTGCTCTCATTACATCGCTTGATAGAGGCATTGAGCTCCTGTCCCAACAGTTCTTCTTATTTCTTCAGATCCTCTTTACCAAAACCATCAAGTAACTGATATGGCTATCTCTAACAGGACTGTGGACTTAGGTCCACAACATTCCTGCTCTTGTTGCGAATGGCGTTGAGCGATATGACTAGGAGCGAAATGTCCCAATATTATAATCAAGGCCGACTACAGGGGAAACGGTCTAACAATCAGCCATAATAATGCAGTGGTTATGGTTATAGGAGTTTGCAAGACTATATACATGAAAGGTACTAGTGAGTCATTTTCCAATTCCGTTGGCACCTTGGTAAGTGCGATTCCGTGACGATAAGATACATCGATCCCACTCTTCCATCTACTGATCACAACCCGCCTTCTTACCAGACACCCAGCCAACTGCGGGCGCAGTCGCATAGCCCAAGGACGAGACCAAGTAACAACTAACGCCGTTGTGAGAAAAGCCAGCACAACCCGAGTTGCCATTGCAAGCAGCAACACAGTCGTCCAGAGTCGACTGGAAAGGCGTACCGAAGCCCCCTGTGATGATGTAACCGCATTCGATCTTGAGGGCGCCAAAGCACTGGCCGTGTGATGCAAGACAAGTGACGCCCTGTGGAGGTGCCGTAGCCTCTGTAGTCGTGGCGGCTGCCTCGGTGGTAGTCTCAGCCGATGTCAAGGTTGTCACGGCAGTGGTCGTTGCAGTTTCGGCGGTAGAAGTTATCGATGATTCAATGATAGTAGTGCTTGTTGGCTCGGACGGCGTCGTCTCGCTGAGTAGTGCAGTGGAAGTCGTCTCAAGGAGCGCGGTGGTAAGGGTTGTTTCAGGGAAAACGACTGAAGAACTCTGGGGTTTGCAAGGTCCAGCTACAGCAACGGCAGCGGCCATAGAAAGCATGAGGAAATGAGTGGCGACCATGGTGAAGACCAGTGATTTAATCAACGAAATGAGTGACTGAAGAAGACAAGAAAAGAGTGAATTTGAAGGCCAAATGAGCCTGACTGCGCAATGTAAGATCTTGGCCTTTATTTATCTGTTTATGGCCCCATCATGTTCCCCAGAGAAAGGTCTCATTTCCACCAAATGCATCTGCGTCAACTCTAATAGGGATGCTTGACTGGAGTGGGCAATAGAGTCGCGGAATCGAATTTGACAGGCCTGTGATCTTGGAGCAAGCAATTCCGCATCATCATTCCCCTGTGGCTTGCCACCATTCAGATAGCTTACATGGCGAATGGGCGTTGCGCTAATGTGCAATCACGGACCTCAAATTCAATAGCGCGAGTCAAGTTGAGCAGAATGGCGTTTCGGCAGAGTCATACCGTTATGTAAGCTTAATTTCACACTGCGACTTAATACTAATAGCTAAAGCTTATTGCACATTCGGCTTGCAGCTGAAACGTAGGGCTAATAATCCTTCTAGACGAAACGGTTCAGTGAGATCAGGACCTCATTTGTTTCGGCAGATAATGCTACCATGTTCAGTCTTTCACCGCTTGCCCATAAGCTTGTACCTTTCTCGTCATGGGAAGATACCCAGCCTTTCTTTAAAGGTAAGCTCCTCATCAAGCTGTGCACCCTCCTTCGCCAACCGATCCGCTTCAGTATTCCACTCTCGCGGAATCTTCCAAAGCTGAATCTTAACACCATACTCATGCCAGCGCTCTACCTCTCCAAGAAATACCTGCCACATATCCACATTGCTTACAACCGCTCCGTCGCTTTTCCTCCATCCCCTCCGTAGCCATGCTCGGATCCGCTCTGTTGCACCTTTGACGACATATTCTGAATCAGTCGCCAGGACAAGAGTGGTGAATCCTTCGCTTGCCCAGTTTCTGTAACGAAGGGCACCGATGATGGCTCGAAGCTCCGCTCTATTGCTGGTTTGGTTGGCATAATCGCCCAATGGACCCTGATTTTCCAGACGTTCGTTGACACTCATAGTAGTATTTGGTTCTTGAGGTCCAAAAACAAATGCCCATCCTCGCTTGGGCTCGACTTGTCCATTGCCGAGGCATGCACCGTCGGTGTAGATAAGAAAAGACTCTGGATCATCCACTCGAATAAATCTTGCTACAGGTGGGTGAGCTTTGCGTCCAATGCCTGCCGGGAACAGACTTTGGGGAGTTGCTGAAGGGGGCGGTACAAAGACTGTTGGTAGGACTGATCCGCTGCCTCAAGATATTTCTATGTGGCGGATGGGGTCCAGTCTCTCAATATCTAGAGAGCCAGCGCGGTCGAGATCGTCTTCATATTCTTCTGGACGTCTCACTCGCCCTTCGACTGAGTCATCGTCAAGGATGTCATCCATAAAACTGTAGTCAACACAGCAGCGTCCGCAAACAACCAAGCCATGATTACCACAGACCAAACGGCCATCAGCTAGCTCAACTGGTGAGTCGGGAGCCCAACTCATGTTGATGAAGTCTATCCTGTGAGATGGATGCTTTGCCTTGGTACGAAAAAATACGTCTCGACGTGGAGAAACATGTGCCTTGAAAGTGAGGCTTGAAGTTTGGCACAGAACCGTGCGTGTGAAATTCAAATATAAATTTCAGGAGATAGTTAAAGAATGAGAATAATAACACTTAGGATCATGCATTTGAGTAAATCAGTTTCAGATTAATAGGTCGCGAAAATTTTCTACTGTTTAGTGCGGCAGGCCTCGGCCGCCCAAAAAATGAATTTGTTCAGAATTGCAACCGTCACGCAAACTCATTGCGAGTCCCGGTGTTAGTCTTCTAACAGAGTGACTTCGACTCACGGGTAGTGGAGGTGGTGAACAAAGTACTTCACAATAAGCAAGGCGCGCAAGCGATCGCACGGACCCATCTCAATGAGCATAGGGTAATTAATTACTTACATATGTGACCTTCTATGGAAACACCAAAACCAATGTCATTCATGAACAGGTGCAATGAATTAGAGAGAGATAAAAAGAAGAGTGTAGAGACCCAGAGCTTTATATCTCCAACGAGGATTGATCGATAGGCAGTGATTTTTTTGACTTCAGCCAATGCTTTTACATACGCTCGTCAGTGAGCTATAACAAGTAAGCTTAGGATAAATCACAACAGCCTATACGCAGCATTGTAGTAATATAAATCGTTTCGTTAAGTATTAATTACTTCACCACACAAACCCCATTATTCTTGCGAGAGTGGCCAGTAAATCCTGTTGGCAACCACTATCACGAGAGTCTTTTTTCGAAGAGCGGATGATGAAACCTCCGTGGACATTTGTTCCTCCGACAGGCGAGGTCACCCCACGGCAATCATTGGTCAATTCCAGACCCTCCAACTATGTCAACAAATATCGATTGATAATCGTAACAAGTATCCCAGTATTGTTAGTCGCACCATGAAAATATTCAAGCCCAAATAGAAACATCAGCAGGCAGCCCCAAAGAAGCGAACTCAAAGTATATAGGCTGTTGACCGCGTGCAAGCCGAGACAATGGCGCAAATGCTCGGGTGGCTGCGCTGTATATAATGAAGTGAAGCTGAAGGAGGCATGATGACGATTCGTGGCATTCAATTGCAAGCCCTTGTCATGTCATGAGCTTGGCAATGGCACCTTACTTGAAGGCTCACTCTTCGGTGCTTCACTCCAAAGACCCCAACGGAGGTTCTCCAAAGCCTTTTAACTGAATCAAGTAATTGCAAGCGTCTCGACCCCATCATCAACATGCACCTTCAGCAGCCATGTTGCTCCCCCGCACTCCAACGGCGGTCTTTTCTTCCTCCGCCACTAAACCACGAGAGTATGAGGCGTCGAGGTCTGGACTGGATCTAGCAAATGTTGATCTGGGGGAATCCGGGGCCCCAGGAAACTCACCCATGGAGAAGTTCTCCTACTAGCACGAGACTCAGATATATAACATGCCAGACCACTCCCTTCAATCTTGGCCTCCTCAGACTCAACTCACCTCTACAACTTCTTGACAATTCATCATGACTGCCTATTCCAAGCGTGGAAGCATCGAGCAAAAGCCTGAAGACAATTTTGTCGAAATGTCTGTTGCTGATGGAGCTGAGAAGCCTGGTGTCCTTGTTGATCCAGAGGCGGATTACTCTGGTGCGGTGAAGAAGACGGATCCAGCTGAGATTCGTCTTGTTCGCAAGCTGGACTTTCGCATCATGCCTACTCTTTGGGCGATGTACTTCCTCAACTACGTGAGTTTAGTCCTGGCTGTTGGTAGACTGTACTGACATTGGTAGCTTGATCGAAATGCTATTGCCCAGGCGCGTTTGAACGGTCTCGAAGACCATCTTGGCCTCAAGGGAACGCAGTACAACACGTGTATCTCAATCCTCTTCGTTGGGTATGACGGATGCCTTCTCCTCTCGTTGCGAAGATGCTAACCTGTGATAAGCTACTTACTCATGCAGATTCCATCCAACATGCTCATCTCCTCGAAACGCGTCCGTCCATCGCTGTACATGTCCATCTGCATGATGGGCTGGGCCATCGTATCTGCCTGCACCGCCCTCGTCAAAGACTACAAAGGTCTCGTCGTCGTTCGATTCTTCCTCGGTGTCGCTGAAGCCCCCTTTTATCCCGGAGCCCTTTACCTGCTAGCAATTTTCTATACACGAAAAGAGATTGCTATGCGACTATCGATTTTATACTCGGGCAACATTTTTGCGACGTCCTTTTCCGGTTTGATCGCGGCGGCCACTTTCGGAACAATCGATGGACATCACGGACTCAAAGGCTGGCAGTGGCTCTTCATCATTGAAGGTGTCTTGACCTTTGCAGTCGGCATCATCGGAATCTTCACTCTGGCTGACAGTCCCTTGACGACTCGATGGTTGACCGAAGAAGAGCGACAACTTGCACACGATCGAATGATACGCGATACTGTTGGTCTGGAGGAGAGCAAGGGAGCTCGAGCTGGATTTTTCCAAGCCATCCGCGACCCTCGCCTGTGGCTCTTCTGCTTCATCCAGAACATGCATCTTTCTGCTTGTTCTTTCAACAACTTCTTCCCTACTGTTGTCGGCTCCCTCGGCTTCAACAGCACTATCACTCTGGTTCTGACTTGCCCACCTTACCTTGTCTCTGGTTTCTTTGGATACCTCGCAGGATGGTCTTCAGGTCGATTCAACGAGCGAACTTGGCATATCACCGTCTGTATGGGAATGGCACTCGTCGGATACATCATCTCCTGTGTTACGCTCAACACGCCTGCTCGATACATTGCTTGCTTCCTGTTCGCCAGTGGTGCATATGCCGTCAACTCGATGATTCTTGGCTGGGTTTCCGCAACGCTAGGCTCCACAGCCGAGAAGAAGTCGGTCAGCTTGTCAATCGTCAACGTTATCGCCAACGCTTCGTATATCTACACTGCGTACCTGTACCCTAAGTCAGACGGACCGCGATATCTGATTGGAATGGCAAGCAATGCTGGATTTGCGACTATGTGTATTGCGGGCGTTTGGGCTATGAAGATCTGGCTTGTCAAGACTAACAAGAAGCTTGATCGGGAGGGAAACACAGGCGCTACCCGATACGCTTACTAGAGCGTGGCCTGGCTGGCGATTCATTTAGAACAGCTATACTGTGATAATGGATTATGTCATTTATCAAAATGAATCTTAACATCTCAATGGTCCTTCGTCAGTTGGTCACAATAAAGTCATCAACAATCACACCTACCTTACTACATCCATCTGTATGCGCACCGTGAACCAGAAGCATCGTTGAGCCCCATAGAGTGCGCCTATATCTGAACCTTGTGTTCATTGTTGAAGGGGCCTACTGTGAATAAATGGCCCAATGCCTCTCATGGGGGCGATGTAATCCGTGACACATGGTTTACTCTGACTGATGGATTCAGCAGACAGCATTGAACGAAAGCTGATGCAAAAGCGCATCCAACCAGGCATCACGGCATGGGCCAACCTATAAAAGGCGAACAAGGGCGAGCATGTTCTTCCAGTAAATATTTTGCACCGACTACATTCCACTGGCCAAAGAGCTCACCACAACTCCCTGCATTCCACATAAGTCTCCGTCAAAATAATTCACCAATAAATTATAATGGAGTATCATCCGTACAACCACGCTGAGCGGAGGCCTAACCGCTCCCCACCCCCCCAATTTCCAAATGAGTGGGAAGGGAACACTATGGAAGTAAGAAACACTCACGATGGCCGTATCGAATTCCACATAACTCTGTTCGATTGGCCCTGCTCTACCTTTGACTACATAGTGCCTTTAGATGAAGCAGAGAACCAGCGACTTGTCTACAAGACTCAATGGCAACGGAGGCATTGGATAAGCGAGAAGGTTCAGATAGAACTGGATCTCTTCACTGGCGGTATGTTTGAGGATGATGGCTTTTTGCGCCAGCTGAGGCAACTTGTACAGCTATCGCATGATATGTTGATGGGCGAGTTAATGTTGCATTGCCTTAAATGCTGGCCCCATGAGGCTGCCTTGGGACCCGATTACAGACGTTGGATGGTGGGCAGAGAATAGTCTACGACGACTATCAATCTGAGAGTATCTCTTCCTAATATAAGGAGCTTAGTCACACAGTATAGTAATTAGTACTCATAATATTCTCATGACATCGGCGATCCAGGCGAGCAGAGACTGTTGGTGAATTGCATGTGAATTGAGGCTGGAGCTTGAACCTGGCCCTCATCAATCTTACATGGACTGGCAACTAGACATTGGAAAATACAACATTCCATACTGTTTGGGGACCTTCCGCAAATGCAACCATGCTGCACAAGAAAAAGAAACACATTCCCTGTGCAACGGGATGTCGCGTGCACTACAGCGCTTTAGCACCAGTTTTCAGTGTTCGATAGGGGAGCAACCACTACCAGGTCCACTGAAGACCTGTATTCTCTCCCAACGTTGAATCAACAAACCTCCACTTTTAGCCATTTTATGCGCAGCTGTCAAATGCAGTGGCCCAATTGTCATGACCCCGACCATATGAGAAGCAGAATGGAGCACACCGCTGAGCGAGCTATTTACTGCCTATGCATCCGCGGAAGACATACTCAACCAGTCCTGCATTGAGCACCAAACATTCACTATTATGTCGTGCTCGGACCTGCCGGTTCCTTTAACGCGGAAAAGATCACCAGCTAGCTCAAAGCTGACCTTGCACTAAAAAATGTGACAGCCCATTTATGTTCTCCGGTGAAACACTTGTTATGCAACCAGGTGGCCTAGGTGATGTTCAAGGCTGGAAAGTACGCTCGTAGATACATCATGTACGGGCGCACTTGAATCGTAAAGACTAAGAAAACACAGCCAGAAATCACAAACCACCACTTTCAATCTGGAATGCAGGTGCTCCGTCTATCATAGGCGTTCCGAGACTTTCCCCTGCCCTGGGTAGTTGAGCATTTCAGTCACACGGCTGATTGAAAGTTGGTAACTGCCCATAGATATTTTGGACTTCCTATGTTGATGACTAGTGTTGTCTTGGAAAAGCAATCTATGATCAAAACCGCAACTGTGCTTTGACTCTGATGACGCAATGCACATCTTGTCTCACGACCCAAGGTTGAAAAGTCATTTGAAGGCCATCGATTCGTCAATTGATGGTTGGCAACTTGATTTCCACATTTACTAATTTCTTACACGCGGCGTAAAGACGTCAACCGTGCATATTATAGCTAGGGCGCCAAGCGATATGAGACATGAGACATGCAGGACGCTATTGATAGCTTCAAGTGTCAATTGGATATCTTCCGAAATGGTGATCTCTCGTCCTCAACAAACCCCTCAACAAACTTGCTTTTAGTGTAGATCAATTACCTGGCCTCAAAGTATCTGCTTTGATGCAGCAAAGATCAGCCAGTAGCCGAAAGCTGACGCCAGACTAGGGAGCAGTCTGCGATACGTGTTCTGTCTCATCGCTTCGACGCTGATGGGCGGTGAAGTTCTTGAGCATTGTAGAAGCAGCAGATTTGGGCCTCTACAAGATGAACAGCGTGAGCAATGGGGGAACTTCCTGGATTTGAAATATTTATATTGAGGTTATCCTACGTGAAAGCCTCTTTTCTTTCCTCATCCAACAGCACAACAAACCTTATCCTACAAACGTCCCATACTAAGCCTTTACATTCACATATTCAAGGTCAGTCACTTACACGTCTTGATTAATACTGGCAAGCCTTTAACTCTCTCGCAGATGTCTTCTGCGCAGGGATTTATCAAGTCTACCCAGCCTGGTAGATTCACCGCTACATTCAACGTCGACGGTGCTTTATACCTCTTCTCAGGCAACGTCAACCCGCCAACTCAGCCCTTCGAAAGCAATTCTGCAACCCTGGAGTACAACTCGGCTGCGGCCCTCGAGGGGTCTCAGCAGTTCACCGGAATAATCGGAAGTCGCAACGAGGTCTCATTCACGTTCGAGGATGGCACGGCGATCAAAGGGCCTCTTGATATTCCGATCAGCCCTGCTTCTCAAGTTGGTGGTACGGGATACTGGTCCCAGGGGTAATTTATCTCGATTATAAATCGATAGGTGACAGATCCCAGTCGGGAGTGGTTGAGTAGAAGGGGGGACAACAGTATGCAAAGTCAGGACCTATTTCGCGGCCACTCATAAGAGACAAGTCAATGCTACAAAAATTCCCCAATGAAAAAGTTCTGTATAGTGATACAATGTGTGACCAACAACCATTAGTGAAGGTTGAACAGAAATGAGTTCATGCTAGATCTGATGGAATGGTCTGAAAACGCTGAATGAGCACGCTGCGCTGCGCTTAACACATAGCACACAAGAAACTAGTAGTAACTTACTGACCAGCTTCTTCCTTTAAACATCTGCCATGTTCTCAAAGCCGCTCCTGCCACCATCTCACCTAGAGATTCTCACCATGGAAAAAGAAATGATCGACGCCTAGTTGCGAGCTGAAGAGAAGCTATAGGATATCCAAGACCTTGCGTACTCCATAGAAATCAATCAATCAGATTGCCGGATTCGCCTTACGCTAATGTGACTTGAAGGTCAAAGCGGAATGCTTGAACTTTCTGGAATATGGTGTCAACATTCTCATTGCCCCAATCTCCAGCTATATCTCTGATGGGTTGACAGGCCAGTCTCAGACCATTTATCATTTGTACCCCATGTCGCATGTCCGCTTCGAAAAGTGCAACCAAAATCTCATTCATCTTCCTGTCCCCTTCTTCATAAGTATGCAAAGTTCGAGTAGTCACCGAACAAGAGGCCGTTCTGCCTAATCACTCAATGAGCGCCTTCCGTAGAGAGCACAATCACACAACAAACCCAAGGCTGTCTTTGATATCGAAGGCCATAATTACAGCTACTCTAGGACGATAGACCTCACATACAGGTATCAAGCCACCAAATCGTCAACCTACTGTCGGAATCAGAAGGTATTCTTTATACGGTGGAAACACCAAGTTTGGCAGTGCTTCTTATGATATCAATAAAGTTACTAATGCTGTAAGTCAAGAAAAGTAGCCTCGAATCAGTGCTAATGAAAACCTCATTCACAACAAGAGTCAATGTGCTTTGCCAAGAATGGGCCAATTTTAGAACTGAGACTCATACACCATGACTTAGATATCATCCGCTGTATAGCAGTAGGTCTCATGACCCACTCGCATGGGTTACATGATAGCCAGCTTGTGAAGTCTGGAGTGAGAGGGTATACTGGCAACGTGAAAAGACATAAAATCACTGCTAAGATTGATAGAATATGACCTGTGAGCTTGAGCCTTCCATCCTCTCGTCGGCGTAAGAGACGACCCGGTCTTTGAACTCATCGAGATCAAACTGCGTTACCCAACCTTGCTCCTGGAGGGCCTGTACGGCATACACGATCCAAGTCACACAGCTCTGCTGCGGATGCGTGTTCTTTACCGGCAGAGATATAGAGTGAAACAGATCATCTAGTTGAGGAAACGTGACATCTTCTGGCACTTCTCCGATAATGATACACCCAAGCGGTTTGGCGTTTTCATCTGGCTTGACATTTTCCTCGGCTCGGAGCCACCAAGTCATGGTAGGGTTGTGCATGCGAAAAGTGACTGGATTGATCTCGGATACATCGGTAGCAGAGAAGGCGTGGTAGTCTCGTTCCTCGTGACCATCGGGCATGATGATGATGGCCCAGTGATATGCCTCATAGCCAAAGACTCGCCGCTTGTCCCCGCGCGAGAAGTCACCCCGGTCATACAATGCCACAGCGACTTGCTGTACCATGGCGAGCAACTACGCTTATCAGTCTTCCAGTACCACAATACTACACGGCGACTAACCAGTTGAAGGCTTCATCCGAAGCCTGAAAGCTCTAGAAAACACGATCGGCCTCGCCAGAACACGACGCGGGCCGGTAGGAACTCGATAACCTGGTGCCAGACCAGGTCTTTTTAATGACCAGTTTCGCAATCCACGGGTTGTGCCGTCATCAACAAGAGATTGGGCAGGAGTTTAGGCGCGCGATATATGAAACTGATCATCTTGGGATTTCTCCGCGCCCAACGTTCAAAGTGGAGTGACGATCGGCATCGCTTGCGACCAAGATTCGTCGAGAGCCTACACGTGATCTGGAGCGAGAACCAATGAGGCGAGGGACAGTTCACAGAGGAGTTGAAAAGAGGAAACAGAGGGGGCTTTTAAAAAAGATGCAGTGAACATACAAAGAAGCAGCCAATAATTTCGTAAGTATTCGATTGCTGCCCCATTACGAGACAGGAACTTGAACCGTAAGCTTATTGGCGCAGGGCATTGGCTCAGATCAGTCGGAGTGGATTTCATGCACCTTGTCTCTGGAGAATTACGATATAGGATTTTCAGCCAGGGCATAGCCTCATGCAGTCATCCAGATCAGCTCAACCAGATTGGTTCGGGGTTCCGGATAAATAACTCTAACCACTGAGCTTACTCGCTCTGAGGTTTCTCGCATTCCAGCGTCTCCTGCCAATGTCGGCTTACTTTATGTCACGCGATTCATTACTACATGATTCATTTGTAGCTTTTGACATCTGTTCCTAGCATTAATAAGCTCGGGTAATTCTGCCCCAATGTAGTAGCCGCCGTAAGGGTGTCTTGGTATAGGCTATTCGTTTTTGCCAGTATTGAACTGTGTCCACTTTGAGCGGGGCTTCTGTGAAGGGCACTCTGATGCGGAGAGCGACAAGGATCATGGTAACGAGAGCCTCGAAGCAAAGGCAGAGGGCTGCTTACTCTGGAGGGATTGGGAACTGGCCGACCATTACGTGGCCTGACAGAACATGCATTTATGCTGCAATTTTCGTTTAGTCAAAACATGGCATCGAATAAAGTATAAAAGACTGTCTTGTTCCCCAGTAAATCAAGGCATTAGACAACAAAGCAACTCCATCATCAAAGAACATCACCACCAAAACAAATATCGCCCATCATGCATTTCCCAACTCTTCTTGCTGGCCTGGCCTCTTTCTCAACCGCTGTAACCGCCATCCCTACCGAAAAGCCTCACGTTGGCGTCGCCATCCTCACCGTCAACGAGCCAGAGGACAGCACTCTTCCTCTCAACGTCCCCCTCGGTGTTCTCACCCACCAAAAGAACAACAAGCTCACAGAACTGGAGTTCGTCAACGTATATTCTACTGTGAAGGGCGTCAAGCCTCCCAAGATGGACCAGATCAGATGCCAGATGTACAAGGATCAGTATGGTACTGTGCCAATCACCAAGGATCTTACTGCGGAGAATGGTGTTGTCAGCAAGAAGCCAATCTACCTTGGGTGGGTTCTCTGCCGTGTGAAGGCGCAGAAGTAGGTTGTGACAGTTGGAGTCATTTGGATGTTTATCTGTCCCATTGTGTGACAGGCGGAGCTTTGGACATCGAAGAACGGATCGAGTGTAATGGCATAAGCTTCAATTTAGTGACAATAAATATTGTGAGAGACCCAGTAACCGGAGTTTCGTGCCATGCTACCCAGCATACATCTGTTTCGTAGAAAGTTAAGGACAGATGGAGTCTCCATCTCCATCACCCTCTCTGTCGACAAAGTAGGTGAATCCGGTCACGCAAAGGCCAGAACAATTCGCATCGAAAAGCTCATCCGCGGAATCACAGTACGTAGCAGATCCGGGGGTTAAGTCAGAAAGACGGTAGTAGCCTCATCATCCTTATCACCCGGGGCAATGTTTCTCGTGACTGGCATGACATTTTCAGTGAATGATGCCCCGGACAATGAGTCGTTCACGGAATTCTGCCACTAAGGGTTCGTGCCAGGTAACATGTTGGTGGTAGTTGTAATTGGACCAGTGCTAGGCTTACGGTAGCAACGCGGGGGTCTGAACCTTCTTCTCCACGAACGGTCAGGGGATTCTCTGCATCTGGAGAGCTTATGGTGGAAAAACAAGCGTCAAAGGTTGGAATCCTTGTTGGTTTGGCTGTAGAGGCTTCGATAGCGGTCAGGAACTTGCGGACTGATACCACTACATGTTGTTAGAAGTTTTAGAACATCGTTCGTACAAGTGCTAGTCCCAGATTCGGTTGACATTTCTAATCTATTTGTTGTCGTCGAAATATCGTTTGACGCGGATAACCTATCTGGCATATTCTGCTATGTAGCGGAGCCGTCAGATGATGCTGTCCTGGAGATCTTTTCTTCTGGCGCAGAAGACGACTATGCCCCCTGGAAGTCAGACCTATCTGCTGAAGAGGCGGGGGACTCCAGGACGACGAAAGTGCTGAGACCATAGTTGTAGTAGACAATCCGTGCGCTGGAGAGGACATCTTTCCTGAGGGTAATGTGACAGTGTAAGTGTTTCCAGTCGTCAAGGGGCTTGACGAAGTAGAGGCCTTGACTAATATGGATTCGGCTGCCGGTGAAGAGGGAATTTGAAATTAGTCTGGTGTCCTTCTTGTCGAAGTGGCCTCCTGTTAGAACGATTGCAGTGCGTGGACTTGGCATCGGATTGAGACTCAGTTGACTCTACATTCACGAGCTGCTTCCTAGAGCTGGAGAGAAAAGGTAGGTTGACATAAATAATATCTCAGGTTTCCTATTTCAATGGTGCCAGTTGTTTCACAGAAACTTTGTTAAGCGCTGCAAAGAATGTGGCGCTGAATACCTGGCCCTTCGTGGTCGTTGAGCTTGGCATATCCAGAGAAGTGAAGCCTGGGGAAGCTGAGAGTAGAAGCTAAACCGGAGCAATCGCACCATATGTTTCAATCGCCGAAGTTGAAAAACGACTGTTCAACTTGGACCCAGACTCCCTCTGTTAATTCAACCCATTCCACCAACTAACAACGACTTTCTAGAAAGGTTGTCAGAATTGCAAACAATGGGCATCCTCACCGTAAACGCCTGAGCTCCAATTGCAGTTCGTTCGTCAACAACATCCAATAGCGTAATTGGTTTAGTGGTAAAATTCTCCGTTGCCATTCGAGCAGCGTCGGGGAGCCCAGGGTTCGATTCCCTGATTACGCATTACCGTCTTTGAAGCTCTGAGTGTTTCTCTTTTGCTGTTCGTGATTCATTTTTGTGGTGTTTTGCAGGACACAATTATGCTCAGCAAAGTGAGTAGCTAGTTTTGCCTTCCTCTGTCGGCTGCTCGAGAGCGAGGTGGGGCAGAATTACAAGGCGTTATAGCGGCCGCGGGGCATGTGACCTACTAGCCAATTCCCCAACGCCTAACCAACATACTGGCACTAGGTGAAGTTTATCTCACAACTTCATCTTTCGATGCGATTACATTTCGCGAGGCTTTAATTTTTAGTCTCCCAGGAACAGCAATGAGTGCCGCTTGTCGCAGTCAGATCTTCCGCGCATCAGCTGGGGCCCTAGTCGTAGGCTCGCAAGTACTCCTATATCACCTAGAAACTTGCAACCGTGACTGAATTCTTTTAACTCGAGCGCATCACAATGCTTAAGGCTAATAAACGACGGACTCAGCAATATTTACACACACAACTAACTCCACGCGTCGTCTATAGGCTCAGACCGTAACAGCAAAGTCGGCCTCAGCTTCCAACCTTCTTACCTATCTACAGAACTTACGTTATGTCACTTATGCTCCGCCTGTCATTCTTTTCCTTCACGCGACGCGTGTTGGCGGCGCGCTTCCGTTCACTCGATACCCAGTTCTCTGCGACTCGTCGCCTTTACTCTAATGCATCCCAAAAAGCTATGTCTACGCCAAGCGTCAAATATAAGTACATCGAAGAAGTTGAGGTACACGAAGATTATCGACCCGGAGGCTACCATCCTGTTCAGATGAACGATACCTTGCATAATGATCGTTACCAGATAGTGCACAAGCTTGGGCATGGTACATTCTCAACCGCCTGGCTTGCCCTAGACCGAAATTCATCCACCTACATTGCAGTGAAGGTTGGAACTGCAGACGCTGATAAAAGTGAAGTCGACATTCTCTCAAGGCTCGCAATGGCGGATGTGGATGAAGCATTCATCCCGCGAGTTCTTGACTCCTTCATTGTTAAAGGGCCAAACGGATCACATCCATGTCTTGTCACGACACCTGCACGATGCAGCCTCATAGATACAAAAGATTCGTCTGAGTCAGGTTTGTTTCAATTAGACGTAGCCAGATCTCTGGCTGTCCAAGTTGCAAAAGCTGCGGCCCATGTTCACTCGCGCGGTTATGCCCACGGAGGTAAGTTTCTGATGCCTTCATATCATCACTTACTAAAGTCTATCGCAAGATCTTCACTTGGGAAATATATTGCTACGACTTCCAGCCTCGCTCAACAACTTGACGATCGACCAGTTGTACGGAAAGTTCGGTGCTCCGAAACTGGAACCAATTATTCGTCTAGACGGGTCTGTAGAACCACTACCACCTGGCGTGCCTTCTCATGCTGTTCTCCCTGTCTGGCTTGGTTTACCAAGTGATGATATCTCCTTATGCGATGCCAAACTCTTACTGAGTGACTTTGGTGTCGCCTTCCGGCCAGCAGATAAGACAAAATACGAGTCTAATACGCCCCTTGTTGTCCGCCCTCCTGAATCGTATTTCGAGCCAACAAAGCCTCTCACCTTCAAATCAGACATATGGAGCCTCGGCTGCCTGATATTTGAGTTATTTGCCCATCGCTCCCTCATTGATGGCATCATCGCTCCCCAGGACGACATCACTGCACAACAAGTTCACCTGCAAGGAATTCCTCCGCCTGAATGGTGGGACCAATGGGACAAGCGCTCAAAATGGTTTGATAGTAAAGGTCAGGCGCTCAGTAACGAGCGGGATATCTGGTCATGGGACAGGCGTTTCAAACAATGGGTGCAGGAGCCGAGGAAATCGGAGGGTATGGAACCCATCAGCTCAGAGGAGGCGGCTGCACTATTGGACTTACTAAAACGAATGCTTGCATGGAAGCCTGAGGATCGACCTCAGGCACAGGAAGTTTTGGAATCAGGATGGGTGAAGGAATGGGCTTTGCCAGCCTATAACAAAGCCAAGAGAACTTCAGAAATCGAAAGAGAATGACACTTTGCTTGCCTGAGAATACATGCCTGCAATAGAAAAGAAGCATAGAAAAGGATTAATAAGCCTATCTGCTCCGTTGAGGATCGGTCAATTGGCATTGTCCGAACCGTCGTACAGACTTTGGGGCGGTGAAACGTTGTGACTCTTATCACCTTGGCACATGTCCATATACCCAGCCACCACGGGATCCTCGGGACACCTCCATCACCATCCCACGCATGCCGAAGTCCCTCGTGCCTCAAAATAAGAAAAACATGACTTGATTCCAAACCAATTCAGGCCATTATCTTATCTAATCAGTTATATTCGGACTCCACGTCATCCCCGGCATTTGAATCTCTTCCGCGCCCCCCGAAGCGATGATGTCAGCAAGCCCCCACACAAACCCCTGCCCAAGGCTGAGAATTCGCATTCGTCACAGGGGTTGTGAGGCGCATCGACACGGCGATTGGTCAGAGTCCGAGTCTATTTTTGTGATCGACGGATTGAGGAGCTGGGATTCGTCCACGCCACGGAGCAAGCCTCGTTCTGACTACTCATCGAGTGGCTCATGTTAGACAGGACTTACGAAGCCCGCCGGAGAAGTCAGCTCTGCTACGGAAGCCATGGGAAATCGGTCTTTAAATATGCGCTGGCGTTCGGATATCTGGTGGCAGTTTATCGCAGCCGCATTCGGTCCTTTTTTGCTCCTCGTGTTTTGCATGTTTTAGTTCGTTCGTTTTGCAAGCGCTCTAGCTAGTTTCAATGGATAGTTACGACGATTTTCAGAGCACGCCAACTGGCAAAGTCTCAAAAGCGAAAAAGGGAAAGCCAGTCCATGTGTGTTCCGAATGTCAAAAGGTACGCGGTTCTATACAAGAGGTAGATTAACTGCTAACAAAACAAGGTATACACTCGAGCTGAGCATTTGAGGTACAACTTCTGCACTTACACTTCAGATGAAGATAGTATGCTCACCACTTGATAGGCGACATCAGTCTTCCCACCAAGAGCCCCAGTTCGAATGCCCAGTATGTCAAAGACGTTTTCATCGCAAGGATCTACTAGAGAGGCACTACAAACGGTGAGTTGAAAAGTCTTCACAGACACGAAATGTTGCTGACAGCAATTTGCATAAGACATGAAGAAGGAATCGAGGATCCTTCGGGCTCTCAATACATGGAGTAATCATGCGATGTTGAAGGAGTTTGGGGGGTTTGTCTATTATTATTTCGGTTCTCGTCAACAATGTACACGAATGGGCCACGGAGGAATAAATAGAGGTAATTTCATGAGGGACGATATATAGCTCTGGATGCAATGCTGGTTTAGAATATAGATACACAGTATATACAAGTCAGTCTCAGCGATTTGAGATCCGATGGTGTTGTGTGAATTCACTGATGTCCAAAATGCTGCACTACTTCCATGCTGGGTAGGATAATCTATTTAGCCACAATGGTTTAGGCCTCAAAGGCCCGAAAGCGAGTGCGAATCTGATCTCATTCTTGTGGCTATAAACTTAAACTTACTTCTCGAAGTCCAAGATATATCCGAGTCAAATTAGTTAATTGTTGAGACGATACTGCGACAATGTATGAGCTTAAGAATCCAAGGGAACAAGAATATCACCAGTAGCCTGTAGGTGGGTGCATCTTACAGGGTAACACAGCCCCAGTCTTCTCCATCTCACGACACCCTATTGGTCACCTGCCATTGAACAGCCCCTTACTGTTTTAGTGCCTTCTCCTATTTTCGTACAAAACACCAAGGCAAAATTCTTCAAACAATTGTCGCATTCGTGCATCAGGCTATATGTCCCTGACGCTCATGAATGGGCCTTGACCAACAGAAAAGATAGCTTTCCAGGAGAGAAGAGAAGATATCACTTAGTCTTTGAACGCGAAATCCAGCACAGAAATACTATCTGGCATACTTTGCCTCGGACTAGCAATGAGGTACATCTGTCGTTCTGAAAGGTTTCCTTCATAGAAAGCATCATTGACACCAATTCATAGCCCAGCTACTATCCCAAACATGGCAGAGAAGCCAATACGCCCATACCAAGAGAGGGGAACAGAGATTGAGGGGGTTGTTAACTACATAAGC
This sequence comes from Fusarium mangiferae, assembly GCF_900044065.1. Taxonomy (NCBI): domain Eukaryota; kingdom Fungi; phylum Ascomycota; class Sordariomycetes; order Hypocreales; family Nectriaceae; genus Fusarium; species Fusarium mangiferae. The sequence continues at coordinate 49,082 of NW_024573948.1, read as the reverse complement.
TTTAATACGCACCCAGATCACAGAGGCTTCAGTTTTGAGGAGTATAGGTTGGAGTCTTACAGCAAAACGAAAACGAATTCCTCTTGTGACCTTCTCACTGACCTATACAGCGTGCCTCATGTAGCTCAAGGAAGACCCTTGGATCTGTTTGTCTGCCACCAAATTATCGATGAAATGAAACTAATCTCGATAGACTCCGTGGGGCTAGTGCCTGCATCTCAGTTGGCTCGACTACTGAGGCCATGGCAGCCAATATGTGGTCACTGCCTGTCGCATTGATCTCGCGTCATTCCCCTTACCTAAAGACAATGACCTCGAGTTCTGGTTTCTTTCCTAAATCGCACATTAACCTCCCAGATGATGATGCTGTAGCATTTGGCCTTTTTATGGAATGGCTATACTATGGAACTTATGATGACTTCCAATCGCCGTCATCTTCGAACATTTATACACGATGTTAGGTTCTTGGTGATAAGCTCCTCTGCAATAAGTTTAAGAACTACACTATAGGCAGTCTCTATAAATAATACATAGAGTTTTTAATAAAATACCAGGATATAGAGTTTATATATAAGAATACTTCTTCTTCTTCAAAATTAAGATAATTCTATATAGATTATGTAAAGCAATACTTCTCAGACTCGAATAAACTGCGTGGACCTGTTGGAAACTGGGATGCAATTTTGCAGAAGGATGCAGACCTTCGCATTTCATTGCTCTTAAGCATCCGACAGAATTCATCCTGTAGGTGCCACGTCAAGTACCTGAGAGACTATCTGGATTTCGACGAAGTCTTCTTTACAGCGATTGCACCGCCAGCTGTAGAACCTGTGCAATTGCCAGTCAGGCAGAGGAGAAAAAACAAGAAAAAGGCTTCAGTGGCAAAAATGAGAAGTCAGGGAAATGTAAGTGTGAGAACCGCTAGGTGTTGGGCTCAAACTGGATATATCTATGCGATAGGAGCGTGTGGAGGATCCTTATAACTTAAACATATAGAAGGACACAAATTTGGCTAACAAATATTATAGGCCGAGTCTCCTGGACCCAGTGTTGGAGGTCTAAGTCTCAAACAGGAATCTACTGGGTGTAATGAATCTGAACCAGTACAAGCTTCAGTCAGCGGCGATGATAATAAACCGGTATGCCCGAGCCTGGAAAAGGCTAAAGCCTCGCTCCAGACGGTAGATAGTAAGGATTACACCGAGGGTAGTGTCAAGCCAGAGCGACCCATGCCATAAGAGAAGATGTCTTGAGGGTTTATATAAGAGAGAATACACGAGTAATTGCTATATGGGATGCTTTGTTGGTTCCTGTGAAAAGTGTTAGGTAAAAGAGTTATCAAGCTGAGATCAGTAACTAGTATTGCAGACTTACATTTGTTAGAGCCTATGAGGATATGTATACTCTCGCAGTATCATGAAGCCTCTATCTTATGTCCATAATTTATCCTAATGCCACCTGTCAGGATGAATCAATAGGGGAATACTGCAGTCTGCAATTGGGCGCCATGGTCAATGATGAATACAAATATCTGGTGAGTGGAGATTTACGCAAATGGTAAAATCAATCGACGCTGTTGGGGTTGCGTCTCTCACTTTGGCTGCTCCTGGGGGGTAGCATATCAGAAATCAATGGCCCCCATTGGCCGCCGACTCTGAGAGGATGTAGTTACGGCCAGTCGATATGAGTTGCGACTGATGACTTGCCGGTACATACGACCAAAGCTCGTAGAAAATACGGGATCCCGTCCGCTCTCCCATAGTCAAGCTGCGAAGCGCTGGATTAGTAGTTGGGTCGGTGACGACCAGCGAATCCCCGGTGTTGTATGTTTTTTGCCGTTTAGCTAATCATCGTCAATCAACGATGAGGTATAGCGATTGGAACGATTTATCACTATGCAGTGCAGTGTTCTCTTGCTGGCAGTTTCTTTTTATGCTTCTGGCTCTGACTCTTCTACTGGCATCTCAACTCCAAGCCCGACTAAAAACTCCGCAATGTCAGGTTTCTCACGAGAGCATTCTAATAAATCCTCCTCTTCTAGCGCATTAATGTCTGCACCGTGGCTAATGAGCAGTCTGACCGATTCTAAGCACCCATATACTATCGCATGAGCTAAAGGTGTAAGCCCATCTTCATCAACTGCAGCGACATTGGCCCCGCATTCCAACAACCGCTTGAGTGTATGTGATGAATCTCCAATCTCAGCTGCGATATGCAACGCTGTTTGTCCATTCGCCGCTTGAGCCTCAATTTTGTCACCGCGATCAACAAGCGACTGGATCAGTGTCTCTCTGGCTCCAAAATGAGCAGCCAGGTGAAGGGGAGTATATCCTGTCGTATAACAATGCCATCTCTCTTCTTCAGCTTCAAACTCATCATAGCTCTCTTCATCAATATACGGCCATGCTTCAGCAGCTTGAAGATAAGAGTCTACCGACCTGTGTGAAGTTGTCATCCTTAGGAAATCTCTGTCGTAAAGCAGTGACGGCAAAGCTGCAAGGCTTGGTGAAAGGGTTCTGGCGGCATAGCAAAGAAATGGATGTGCTTTCAATCTCTCTTTAAGCTCTTGAGATGACCTGCACGCGCCTTCGTGGTCGCTTCTTGTCAAGTACAGAAATGTCGCCTTGACGTGACGCGCATGATACTTGTCGTCAAACACTTCATTTCGCAAGTAGTCCAACAGCAATGGAGATCGCAACTTTATAACCTTCGTGTTGAAATCGATGAAGGCGAAGTCGGCGCAGGTGTTGGAGATTTGTGCAAGAGTAAACACTGTGTTATCTTCGTCTCTAATTCCCCAGGCGATGAGAGCTTCCCACAGCATCGATGGGGTAAACGTGTATCCGTTTTCCTCGCCATAGACCAGGTAATAAAGCGAACAAAGAGTCATCTCTGAGTATCTTGAGTCCTGGATCTCGTTGACTAGAGTTTTGCAAAAGGTTTGGGAGGCATCTATACTAGAGTTCGGTGACCAGGACTCTACCATATTGAGAAAAGCCGTGTTCGGTTGCGATGCGATGTTGCTGAACCAACTCGGTATAAGAGGAAGAAACCTAGTGGAACTTAGCTGATACTATCACAAATACACACACAGCAAGGCTTACCGGCCGTCAGCCATCTCCATGAGTTTCTGATATGGAAAAAGCGGAGTATGGGAATCATACTGCACCTCTGCGCTGAGAGGTGCCTCGTCAACAGCTCTGGCGTGGTACAGACTCAAATCCTCGTCGGTAGCGCGTGCAGTGATCGTGTTGATACCAAAGGCGTCAGAAAAGGCGTGTGAAGGCGGATCCCGACTGGCCAGCATTATTTGCAATTGGGTTTTCCCTTTCAGCAGAAGTTCCATCAGCTCACGCAAGCCAGCCTCATTTGAGGAGTCGACCCCATCTAGGATGATAACAATCCTACGGAACTCAGATGCCAGCAGCTGCAGTATAGCCACGGTACTTTCGGCATCTCCCAAGCCATCGTCAATAGTCTCCAAAACTTGGGCCGGGAGGGTAGATTTCTCCGAAAGTTGTGATATCAACTGTCTAGCGATTGAGCGAAGCGCAAGGTTATAGTCAGCGAGGTTGTACTGCAGCTCATGGCGTCCAAAATGGTATACTGCGGCTCCGGTGTTTGGTAGGATCTGATCATCTAGAATACGGCTCACGATATTCGAGGTGATGAAAGTCTTGCCAGCTGCGCCTGATAGTCGTTAGCCAGGCACAGAGAAGTGATGGAAGAAGGCGAGATACTTTGTCCATGGAGCCAAAGCACGCGATCGCGAGTCCCGCTCAGCCAATCCTGTGTCGTCTCATGGTCGAAAAACCACTGCCCGATACCGGGAATACGCGCATCATTGAGAAGTCGCTGTTGAGTGGCTGATTGATCGCCCGGATTTAACCTTCGAAGCAGGGGTTTCCGGTCACTCAGCTGCATTATGAGATATGTCATGCAAGTATAAATAAACGGTTAAATATTTAATAACTCAGGGCTCGGTATTTATCTGATGATACCTTGGTCGAATGACTGTGGCTCAGCGGAGAAATTCACAGCCGCTACTCAAGGATTGGCTGCATCGTAAAATAACCGCCCCCACTCGCTCGCTAGTTTTGAAACAAGCCTCGTATTACAGAAAGGGAGCCTGTTCCTGTTCCAGGCATCAACTAATTATCCCCAGTCGTAAGATTTTGGAAGATCAAATCAATTCTCTGTTTGCCCTTCGGGTCATATTTGTCAACGTATCTCTCCCCAAAAGGTTGCATCCAAGTGTCTGCACCATACGCATCAGTAGAGGCCACGCAATAGGCAGCAGAATTACTCACCATATGTTGTCCGGGGCTTCGTGTCACAAAGCCAGATGATAGTGTCATTGACACTGTCTTTGAGATCGCTTTTCGGAAAGGCTTTGGCAATTGCAGCATAGTCCTCTCCCGAGGCGCCATAAGCTGGTCCCGAAAAGTCCATTGCGATGCCCTTCGATACAACCTGCACATCAAGTTCCTTGAAATATGATATAGACCTTTCTGTATGAAGCGCGATCGCATCCCACACGAGCTGGACATTCCTCTCATGCCAAAACTTTCCATCTTGGTGCTCTTGTATGAACTCGCGCGCTGCGAAAGCCCCATCGACTTCGAACCGACGGTCAGCGCTGATGATGGGCGACGCTTCTGTCGTATCCCAGCCAAGGTCGTGCAAGAGTGTGGCGACAGCGTGAACTTCCAGGTCGACAATATTACTGAGGGTTTCGTTGGCATTGATCATGAGGACTCCGTAGAGCCAAGATCGCATGACGTGCTTGTAGATCGGGTAGGTACTATGCTTCAACGCAAAAGCTTCAGCATCTTGAACAATTGGTGTGTTGATAACTGTTATGCCAGCAACTTTTCGCGTAGGAAATGAGAATCCATTGCTGTTAACTTTGCAAACGCCACAGAAAAATGTCGCAAGAAAGACAAGAGGCCTGATCCGATAGATGAACATGATGATGGAATTCACATGGTACTTCTCACTCCAGAGGGATCCATCAGACTCATTTGGCCTTTGACCGATATATAATGGATACGATTAGAAATCACCAAAATTGTCGAATTAGTAATTCACCAATTCTGAGCAAGAATTGCTGACGTGAGACTTCACAATGCATGAGGTGAATGTCCTACGGACCGACGGTATAGAGTCACAAAAGAGAGACTAAAGTTCTGGCGCAGATTCTTTGGTATTCTTTAGTGCCGTGGCAGTAGCACACAGTATTGTACTGAGATAAGAGTCACTCAACCTACACACTGTTTCATAATTAATTTCGCGCACATCTAGATAGCTTTGCTCAGATACTTGAGTTCATTAGATACGTTGCTTTTATTGACAAGTACTCAATCGTCTTGTCTGTGCCTCATAATGTGTTGCTTCTATATGTGATTTGTTTCAAGGCCTAAACCCGTACTTCGAAAGTCTATTGTGCTCTATAAGCCTTTCTCATGATGTTCTAATATCTATTTATTGCCATGATCTGGCTTTCCTACTTGTGGCTAGTCTGCTTCTAAGAACTGGGTAAAGGGGACTGCATCATCATGCCTTGCTAACCTCTTGAAGAGGCCAAACCATATCAGGAATGCGATATCCCAGTCTATCCATGTAGTACGAGGTATCGAGTCCGTGAACCCTCCAAGCAATGACTCTCTCACCGCGCTCTTCCACTAAACCAAAGTTAGGTTTCATTATCTCCAGATGAGGACTCACATGTCTCGAAGCATCGGGCGTCTCCCAGATTGTCATCATCAGCAGCTCGTCTCCGGTTAAAAGACTCATCAGCTGTACGAACTTATCATTCGAAACCGTGATGACTTCGATATCGCCAGGTTTCATCATCTGACAGCATTGGCGACTGCCTGGTTGGACTTCCTTTGATTTTGATAGAGTGAAACTTGTCCACGATGTCCATTTATCCATGAAAATGTTGAGGGGGAACGGCTGAGGGGAAGTGCTTGAAGGGATCGGATGACGCCTAAGGAGGTGAGAAGTTGCAGCTTTGCGGTCCAAGAGGAATGACAATAAATCGTGTGCAATCGAGAGCTTAGGATGAGGGTTGAAGGTGGCAATCAAACCATTCTCATCAGTAGCCTCCCTACGAACGAAATCGATAGCTAAATCCATGAGCCTTTCCTCCTGCCTACGGTATTCCGCATCCTTTATTTCATGACCAATTTCATGCCTGTCAGAATAAGACTCAACGAACGACAGAACATCGAAGTCCTTATCGACCTCGAGATCCGATCGTCGAACTGGATTACCTTCAGACTCCTCCTTGATAAGCCTGGTAAGAGAGTTGTAACGATCCATGGTGCAAAATGTTGCTGTGAAGTTAGATTTGTTGTTGCTTGGTACTGGTAACTTTGGTGTTAGTTAACAAGATGGAGAACAGGCAGAAGAATCGGAAGGCCAGGCTCTTAAATACTAAGAGACTAGACGCGTTCGCGTATTCTGATCTCTTGTTCTCATTTCTAGCATTATGTCTTCAAATTGTCAAAGCCTTTCGCGCCCACAAAGGGTGATTCTTTGGAGTACTGAACAAGAGCAGTATGCCCAGATAGTAGCGGACAAAAAGGAGCTCACGGCAGAAAAGCCAGGAACACAAGTGATTGTAGTTCGACGAACATAATGCCATCTAAACAATGCACCCGCTACATCAAAGCAGGAGACACATCAATCGTCGCCCAAACCCGTCTAGCGTGCACTAGGAACTTTTGCATCTTAAGCTTATTCGTATGGTTCATGATCCCTGTCCCCAAGGTCTTCATCCACCTTCCAAAATAGTGCAACTTCAAGAAAAAAATTGCCATTGCCCAATTAAAGCCTCTTGGTGCTCTCGGTCTCGCGGGGTTATCGTTCTTTGCCAAGATGACCCTCATCTGGTGCAACGTCGATCGGGCTTGGTCACATTTTAGTGCAGTAAATGTTCGACTCTCGTTGGTGCAAGCAAAAGTGCCTGGGAGTCGTCACCGCTAGCGATAAGGCCTCCACTGAACAAGTCCGCTGGCGATCATCATAGCAGCTGCTTGGTTAGATATGACCTTCCAGAAGCGAAACTGTTTCCGTGGACTTGTGTTCTTCATGATTCCCCGCCACGGATTGTCTTTCTTGGCATTGCGATTGCCTCTGATTGCGTGACTTGTTTATCTGTATAAATAGAGACTCTCCGCCTTTCGTGCTACTCCCCGCTTTCGTTGTTACGACCAGTTCAACTATCCTACATCGTCAACATGAAGTTCAGCACTGGAGTCGCCACATTGCTGGCGCTGGCTCCCAGCCATGGCTTCGCCAAGACTCACAAGCTGGAGTCGAAGAAGATCCAAGCTGACATGAAGACCAAAAAGTAATTGTCCCCGGTTTCTTACACTAGAGATACGCTGACATGACATAGTCTTATGTCAAACCTCGAGGCCTTTAACGACATTGCCTTTGCCAACGGTGGTAACAGAGCCTTCGGTCTTCCCGGATACGACGCTTCAGTGGACTACATCTTTAAGCGCATCTCAAAAGTCAAGAACGCCAAAGTCTGGAAGCAAAACTTCCCCGCCCTCTTTGCCTTTGTAGACTCAATTGAGCTCAAGGTCGACGACACGCCTGTTTATGTCTACGGCCTGACCTACTCCCCCTCAACCTCCGAAGAAGGCATTACCGCCGAGATCGCGCTCGGTCCCGAAGGTGCAGCAGGTTGCGACGCCTCATCATACGATGATCTCGACGTCAAGGGTAAAATCGTGCTCGTCCAGCGCTTCCGCTGTCCTACCGGCGGAACACTTGCTGGAAGAGTGATCCCTGCTGCTGCAGCTGGTGCATCCGCTGTCATCATCTACCATGATCTCACCACGAATGTTACCGCTGGTTCTCTTAGTCAGCCTGATCCCGAGAAGCATGTCCCAGCTGGCTTTATCAATCTTGTGGATGGTGAGAAGATCAAGCAGAGGATCGAGGCTGGTGAGACTGTTACAGCGCATTTTCAGCAGACGCAGACCATCGAGGAGAGGATTACCCAGAATGTCATTGCTGAGACTAAGGGCGGTGATCCCCGTAATGTCATCATGGTTTGTCACTCTCCCCAATGATCAATAGTCATACTAATGGCTATCCAGCTCGGTGCCCATCTTGATAGTGTTCAGGCCGGTCCCGGTATCAATGACGATGGTATGTCACCCTGCCGCATTCTATCATGACTCCACTAACACAGCTAGGCTCCGGCTCATCCCTCATCCTCGAACTCTTCCTCGCCCTCTCAAAGTACAAGACCAAGAATAAGATCCGCTTTGCATGGTGGGGCGCCGAAGAAAACGGCCTCCTCGGCAGCAAGCACTACACCTCCACTCTTCCCGCCAAGGATGTCAACAACCTCCTCGTCTATCTCAATTTCGATATGGTTTCCAAGGGCTTTTTCGGCGTTGCTGACACTGATGGAAGTTCTCATGGATCTAAAGCTCCCAAGGGCTCTGAGGTCACGGAGAAGATCTTCACAGAATACTTTGAGAGCCAGGGAATTGAGGTTACGCCTGCTGTTTTGACCAATGGTAGTGACTATGCGCCTTTCTGGCAGAACCTGAACAAGCCTTTTGGTTTCTTGCATACTGTAGGTTGACTCATTCCATTATGCTTCTACAACTAACCAAGGTTTAGGGCACGGCTGTTGCGCAGGATCCTTGCTACCACCAGGCTTGCGACACCATTGACAACCCTGATTCCAAGACCCTCACCATCAACGCCAAGGTAAGCCTTATACTCATGTACTTGCTACCTGTGACTCTAACGCAAACAGGCTGCTGCACACATTTTGGCTGTCCTCGACGACAGAGGAACAAAGCTCATCCCCAAGACAAAGACTACTGCCGCTTCGTTGCAGGGTCTCCAGGAGCGAAGCGTCGGACCTGATCTGGCTCAAATTGACGAGCTTGAGGCGATGGGCATTCGACACTTGGGATGCGGTATTCACGAGATTTAGAAATTTACCTGGAGAAGTTGAGTTGATTATAAAATGATATGATGAGTTATGAGGAGTAGTTCGTTGATAGATGAAAACAATCTGAGCGTATTCGACGCACGGCCTCATTCGCCTGTGAATGTGTCAACAGACCTCCATTTCCAGTTCCTAAATCTCTCACAAGATATTGGATGGGTGCTCCAATAGTTACATATGTCTTCCGCCGTCAAGATTCTCCAATCCCTTTCAAACTCAGGCGGTCTGGGCGCCGATGTATCAACCCCTTCATCCCACGCTATCACATCTTTTCTCTTCGCCCAGTCTTCGCCCGTCACTTTACACCCTTTACTGCGCTTACATCTCTGCCCACAAGATGGGCACTTATAGTTCTTCCAATCTTCTGCGTGATCGAATTTCCAAGCGTCGGATTTGCCATGGGGATATGAACATGACGGCGTGGTATGGCCCATCTTATTCCTAAGTCTGGTGTCATAGTATCGTTTGGAGAGTTCTTCGGTGCTATAGCGTTGGGGATGCCCATGACGAAGAGAGTCGCGGTAGAGTACGTTTGATGTTATCCAACAGCTCGAACCTCTTTCTAGATATGTTTCGAGAACGTAATCGCTTTCAGTGAGCATCACTCCATCGCACATGTCTTCTGTATCAATTTCGGTCGGCATGAATGAGTCAACTACCGTGACTTTCACGCGCTCTTGTTCAAGCCTCTGGAGAAGTTCGTTGTTTGCTGGGTTCTTTATCTGCGCCTCAGAAAGGTAAACTTCAAAGTCATCGCGAGACATCCTCGAACTATCGGGCTTGGAGTTCTCGAGAAGCCATTCGAGCACAAAAGCGTCAACAGGATTGGAATGGCCGATGATGTAGTGGTGTCGTAGACCAGGCGGAGGTGAGCTGCGAAGTCGTGGTGCACCAGTTCCAGCAGGGTCGTTATGAACTTTCTGGCCAACCCATGACCATAGAAGCATCTTCAGACTGAACCAACAGCCCTCGTGATATTCTACTTCTTTGTCTTTGTCGATGATGCTACGTATGTAAGCGATTCTCGTTGTTGTTGTTGTTTTCTGTGGTGTCGGCTTGTCTTCCATCGCTGCTGCTGGAACAAGTCGATTCGTGTAGATGGGATTGAAGATCTACGCCCAGGCAGTAGCAGAGGCAGTAATAGAAAGTGAGACCGTATTGAGACCTTGTTGTTTCAGTATTGATTAGAGATTTGGCGAATTTTAGTCGCTACCAAATGTAACATTGAAGATGAATCGGCAAGTGACTCATCGCAAATCGAACCATCTCAAATACGAAACAGACCTGGTGTTGGTATTACCATCATAGTAAAAGTAGCTTCGAGTACCGGTTATACTGATTGAAGTTGGAAGTGACCCTACCGGTACCCGCCCCAAACCCGACGCTAAAATAGGTCAGTATTTGTCATGCGTCTGTCAGAACTTGTTTCAATTTCACACGACAGCAAATCACTGCGAGACTAACATAAACTCCTTATCACAATAACATATGTTTTATGTCTATGTGTATTTATACACTTCGCCTCTGTCATTATCTTCAATCAATCGTTTTACTGGAACTTGATGGCCTCAGCCTTCTCATAAGCATAAGGAACACTGGGTGTCTTCCATCTCGGCGTTACCTCGTCATCGCTCAAGCTAACAACAGGCTTCAAGATACTCAGTTTCTTTCCATCAAAGGCGCTTGTCTCAAAGCTCTGGTACCATCCACCATCTTCCGCCAACTCCCTAACAAGGACTCTTTTCCAGCCATCCCAAACCGTCATCATAAGATCAAGAACATGATGCGATCCTCTCATTTCTGTCCACTGGAAGCGCTTAGCACATTCGGCGACTGTTTCGGGTGAGTAGAGGCCAACGTCAGATCGAAGAGCGAACGCGTTGACTGCGACGAGAGATGCGTGAACAGCATAGCTTCCGCCCTTGGTGGCGCGATCGCGAAGGGCCATAAGAGTACCTACTGCACCGAGAACACCAGTAGTCATGTCACTAACAGGTAGCGAAGGCAGGACAGCTTCGTTGTCGGGCAAGTTGAGAGAACGACCAGTGACGTATGCTGATCCAGCAGCTGCATCAGCAATTTGTTGCCAGCCAGGTCTCTCGGCGTAATATCCATCAGGGCCATAACAGTTCTCCGAAACGTGAACAATACCACGACCTCGCTCTCCAGCCATCTTCAGGATGTCGTTCAATCCAAGGCCAAACTTGGGCATCTTGTTCATACGGAAGCCTTGGATGAATACATCTGCCTCTGCGATAAGAGACTTGATGATAGCAGCATCCTCGGGCTTCCGAAGGTCAATACCGATAGTGCGCTTCCCGGCGTTGAGAGTAAGTTGCATAATGTTGATATCGGGTAAGTGAGGGGGATTGACCCTGATAACATCAGCGCCGAAGCTGGAAAGAATCGTGCCGATTTGAGGGCCGGCGATGACACGGGTCATCTCAACGACTTTGGTACCAGCCAGAGGGCGCTTATCGGCTGAATCAAGAGGAGGGAAAGCAACGGGAGGTGTAGGAATAGCTTGGGGTTGAGCCTTGACATTGATGAGAGGATGAGCAGCGAGTGACTTGCCCATCTCGCTTTCGTTCCATTGCTTGGGTGTGAAGCAAATACTGCCGCAGTTGCCGTTGACAAGGTTTGTGAACTCAAGCTTCTCAGGTGAGAGTTTGCTTGTGAAATTTGCGATGTGCGCGGCTGCTTCTTCGTTGGAGGTGATAGCCTCAGCTGGGTCCACGCCGATAGACCTGAGGACTGGCTCTGCGTTCATGGAGCCGTGGAGTGAGTACCAAACGTCGGGATCAGATGTAGGATAAAGCCCTGTGGTGCGATACTTGAGAGGTGTATCAACCCATCCTCGTTCCCAATCTGGCAACAGCCTCTTCAATTCTCCAGACTTGGCCAATGCAAGGGCATCCTTGCCACCAACATATGCAGTAGCGATGTTACCAAACCAAATTCCGGCATGGGTCGTATTCACAGTTACTTTTCGCTCCTTGTCCTCGACACCTCGAAGAGTGAGGATCTCGTCAGCTACTACACCAGCCATGGCATGCAGAGCGGCAGCTACTGAGACCGCCTTAATAGGACCGGAGATGACTGGGAACTCATCGCCAGTGAATCTGACTTTCGAAAGGATGGAATCATCTTGGGTGAAGCCGGGTGTTTGAGAGGCGACGAGACGGAAGATGCGTTGTGTGTCTTGGGGAACAGGGACGAATGTGCGGTCGGTATGAGTACCGGGGCCGTATACATCAAGGATTCTGGGTTCTTGTGACATACTGAAATGATTGCGAGATTAGAGTGTATCCAAGATTGACAAGTAAAGAGATGAGGTAGACCAAGACAAAGATTGGGGAGATGACTTGGAATATGGTCGGATCCTTGACTTTTATTACCTGAGAATGATGTTAAAGTCGGTGTAACGACGAACTCTCGGTCACAAATGTTCAAGCACCAGGGATCCCATTTTTCAACTCCACAGGAATCATGCATCGTCACCATCTCCATAATAGGCCCCCGATGGACAGAACTCCTAATCGGTAGTATTAAACGCGAGCGCGAGCGGAAATCGGATATAGGAAGAATAAGTGGAATTCCATCTCCACGCAATTGCAACATGAGGCTCAAAAAACCGCCACGAGAAAAGACATTTTCAGGGACGAGCAGCTGATTTGTTGCATCTTCTCCACGATGACGCAAAGACGGAACGGTAGAGTGGAGAAATGCGGACACTTCCGCACGAGAAAAGATGTAGAAATTTTCTGGAAGATGATGAAGAAGAAATCGAGACAAGTACTCGGAGATTGGATTATCCGATGGGGATATTGCCCCTTGAAGTGGTGCAACTGCCGATGCATGACGTTGATGGGATCAAATACTGAAGCGCGATGGATAATTATTCAGAATTACAGGAGCGAGATGGATAGCATCTTTAAATCTGTTAGGCCTAAATATTAACAGTAATGCTTTCTGAAAGCAACTTTTACCATCAGAATATGAACCAAGTATTAGTCTCCATTTTGATATTTCTCGTCCCCTGAAATCCTGTCCCGAATAGTTGCCATGAGTAGCTCGCACGCCGCATCATCAACTCCGACCGTCTCCTTTTCTGGTGCCCAACCATCGTCTGGTCGACCCCTTCCTCGGGTCAGATATGGATTGTCCCATGGCCCACACATACCAATATCATACTTGATATACTGCATTCGTGCTGTCCTTCGCTGTAGCAATCCCGCACCATGAAGGTATCTGCGAGCCAATACTGGGTCCTTGGTATTGCTGACCTCAACGCCTGCAGGTTTGCAAAAGTTTCTGTGAACATTTTCACTAAACATTTGACTCAGCTCATCGTAACTGAGATAGACAAAACCTTCGTGCTCCTTTAATGCTTTGGTACTCGGCCATTGAGACGACCAATCGCCATGGCCCATGATGAACTTCTTGAGGCCTTTCATACGTCCTCTCCAGGTTTCAAGGACATTGTGCCATCTGATGTTATACTCTTTGGTTACAGCAGTAGCATAGTTAGCCTTCAAGACAGCGCGCAGATCGGGGTATCCGTCACTTGTCAGGGGGCTGTGTTGACGGGCTTTGAATAAGATAGGGCAGTCATCCAGATAGAGCTCCTCCAGGCCACCGCTTCCCTTGCTGTTTCCGATAGTTGCAATCCAGTCTGTTTGTCGCTCATCAGTAAAGACATATTGCCCCAGAGCTAGAACCTTGAGTTGAGGTAGCATTCCAATCTCATAGAGATTCATTCTGGGGAACCAGCCCCAGTACTCAGTGTAGTAGAGGGATAGAGTTCTGAGACAATTACCCAGACTTGGTGACAGCCAAGTTGAGGGGAGCTTCTGGAAGAATTCGTGCCTCTCCTGGGGGGAGAGAATCTGGTGTTGCGATCTATGATACTCTGTAGTAACCAAGAGCTTCAAGTCTTGTAAGCGAGGCAGGCGGAGTAATTGCTGCCAAGCGTTTGAAGAAGCCAGATTGGGATCATGATAATCGGCCAAGTTGGAAATGGTGAGCTTTTGGAGATGCTCTGCGCCCTTAGTGACGAAATCTGGGTCATCATCTAGGTACCTTGCTTCGAAATCACGAAGATTCGCCCTCTCATCTATTTCGACTTGCTTTGCCCGTGTCCACAATCCAACGATGCAGTGAGAAACAGTATCAAGGATTCTATACCGAAACGGCCAGTCTTCCTCGATCCATGCCCATTCAAATTCTCTTCCGTTATCCCCGCAGTATTTACTGAACCTCAAGTGTAGCTTGGTGAGATTGGAGAAGTAGCGTAGGGAAGTAAGGGCGTTGAAGAAGCCACTGGGGAATTCATAAGGCTCGTTGGAGGCGTATTCATAATTTTGGCCGATATTCGTGTCAATGGTTATTTCCTTAACGTAGTTCCGTAGACGAGCCGATGTTGCAATAGAGGTGAAATTTGTAGCCGCGGTTCCATAAGCTCGAAGGTAAACCGCCCTGAATGCGAATGGAGTCGCTGCATCGTGCAATCTACGAGTAGCCAATCTCAAGCGAAGCAGCTCGGGTTTCGGCAGAGTCGAAGATATCAAAGTGACGATCTCGGGCGGAAGAGGAAGGTCACTTTGACATGCGGTCTCCATTGTCGAATACGAAGGTCTTTGTGTTCAAGAATGTGATGATGCAGATGTAACGATGTCCGAGCTGAGGGATCTTTGTCTGGCCATACAGAAAATTGATGATTGACCCACTATATTAGGCTCCAGCTTACTGAGAAGTACGGTGTCGGTTTACGCCGATTGGACAGAAATTGATTTATCCGATACTCCAGAATGCGCTCTAGATTCAATATCTAAAGAGAACATGTAATGTCTTCGAGAGAAATTAGATCTCGACATTTTGCAGTCGTAGATCTTATCTGGTAAGTACAGAGTAAGGAAAGAATAATAAGAATGGATTGACTTTGCAATGAGGTATGGATCGGCGTCTAAAATGAAGCACATGCTATTTTGACCTTCTCGAAACGACAGAGACATTGATGGTGTATGCAGAGATGAATAGCTGTAGCACTGCAGATACGTAATTAAATGTTACATATACGAGCTTTATCATATGTCTGCGGCTTATGAAGCATTACAAACATAGTACCAAAAAGGAATGGCCCAGGAAACCCGGATGCCGCTGGCGGCCGAACCATACATGGAACATACGATAGCCTCATTCCTGTGATGATCAAAAGCACTTTTGCGACAGGAGTGGAATCTACGACATCTACCGTGGCCTTGGAGATGAAGCCGTGAGCGACATGCCGAGGATATTACTCATAGCATATTTGTCCTCGCATGTGTATCAACAACTCAGCGAGAGAGCGAGTTGTGTATAAATAAAATGATATTTCCTGCCAAGAATCCAACTTCTCAACTCATAACACTCTCAATCATCTCACAAAAGCTACAAAGCTCATCAAACTCCACCAAATTCATCGCAACTCACTAAGAACCAATTTCAAGTCAGAGCTCCTGTCAACATAAACTATCCCCTACTAACAAGTGCAATTCAGAATGCAGTTCACCACTCTCCTCGTTTCCGCCGTCCTTGCTCTTGGTGTCTCTGCCGAGGGCATTAACTGCCATGGCAGCAGCAACTGCGCCAACGTTGGTTTCAAGCTGACTGGCCTCCTCCAAACCGCCCAGGGCCTGAACGACAACAAGTGGTATTACAACGGCCAGCACATCGCTTGCTGGCAGGCTCTGGACAAGACCGGATTCTGTGCTTTCCTCCAGAACACCGGTGGCCTTCCTGGCAAGGACATCAAGAAGCTTCTCCAGGAGCTGGTCAACCATGGATGTTCCAAATGTGGCAGTGTTCCGGCGTTCTACCCTAGCGACAACGATATCAAGTCTCACGGAATGCTCACTGTCAACTACGTCTCTAAGACTAATTGCAACGGGCTCTGCTAGAGGCTTGGCGGGCGAATGTAGGTGGCATTGGCGATTACTCTCGAAAGTTACCTCCCCGAACACGTTTCTGAGGACACATTCTCTATCGAGTCCATAGATCCGAAAGATTACCGTTCAATTCTCTCTTAGTTTAGCTATCTAGACTATCCCACCTTTCATAAAAAACAACTACACACTGTCCTGCATAATACCTCAGGTCCAAGTTCTTGACAGGCATGCAATCGTGGCAAAAACATATCTCCCAATACCCTTCCTCGTCCATAAGTGAATTCTCATTGAAAAGGTCTCTGAAAACATTAGCATAATGATAACGGATAACAAGCCTAGTTGATAATTTTCATCTGTGTTTCGTAGGTACACGAAGGCCCAAAATGAAATATCCACATCTTTTTACAACAGCACTTTAGTCGACCGGTTTAGTCGTTGCTAAAGGGGTCGGATCGGATGGGCAGTCAGTATGCCAGAAAGACTGATCAAAGTGAGTGTTGCCTTAATGAAGTGAAGGACTGCGTTGCATCAAGCCATGGTAGATAGTTGAAGGCTCCGGACTTCAGGGTTTATGTAGGTTCATAGATGAATAACCTCAAAGCTAGCTTTACGGCAAGACAACCAATACGTATCAACCTCATGACTCATCGCCAAAATAAGCTCAGTGAATGAAACTTAATCGACCAAGCAGCAGCATGATACAGACACAGTGAAAGCTGGATAATAGACATTAGGAGCTATGTTATTCGTGTTGGGAGACACTGCTCAATGTGTTTCCTCAAGATACCGCCATGGCCTTTCTTTCTCCCTTTATGATACGGATGTTCGAATCCGTTTGCTTTCAGGTTGCCTAATTCAACCTCAGCTCCAATGATGCCCCGTCCTTCATTCTATCCATTTCCTGATTGCGGAGCCTCTAACTCAATGCGCACCTCCGGTGGGTTTGTTATAGTCTTGGCTTGGCTCAAGATTAGTATAATATCCTTCGCATTAAGGTGCGAGCCATTGTTTCGCTCAACTTCTTTACGACTCTATCTCTCATGAGCGGTGCGTGAGCTGGTGAAGATATTGGGCACACAATGTAGTGTCTCCCACTCCTGGACGGCGTCGCGAACATGAACCTCTAACCTTGCTCACCGCTCTCAGTGACCCTGCGTACTGGTGTATGTAATAGCTTCATCGGACTATAGCGGACCGCAAAAGGGTTGACGGAGACGTGGAAGAAGGACGCTGCCATCATAGTCTGTTCCGTGACAAGATCGATCCAGGGATATTAAACGCGATGATCCAGCCGATTCTATCAAGAAATCGGCAAGTTTTGGTAGTGAAAAGCCTTGATTAACCCGGGGTATAGACCCTTGGGTGGATGTCGCCGATATCGTAGTACATTGAACGAGTTCGGCAATACTCGGAAGCTTTGTGTCGTTTCGAAGTGGTAGCTGTTTCTTAATCGGGGCCAGCTCTGACTCTGGGGTTTCTGCGATAAGGGACGCCAAAGATAGCGGAAGCGTCAAATGATGCTGCTCTTCCAGAACGAGGACGCTTTGGTTGCGCCTGGGCATCGAAAATTGTTCCTTCAAAGGTACTGGGGGGAGCAAAGGCGTATAGCAGATAGCTGGAGGCAGTGCGTCACAATCCTGATAGGCCTCCACCGTACTCTTCTCTTGATCCCGTTTTTTCGGTGACACTTTTGGCTTGATTGGGGCGTAACCATCACAGATCACTCCATGAGTGAGACAGCGACGGCACTGAGGGCGACTTTCATCGCATTTTATGTGTCGGATCCTATCTAGGTAGTAAGCAATCTTATCTTGCAGGTTGTCCCGGAACGAACCGAAGCCGATGGGTTCGTGGACTTACTTGCTGCAACGATCAGGTTAGCATAGGTTACTTCGCTGCACTTGGCGATTCTGAGACTAACCATGTTCTGCAGCCTGTTCGGACCTTGCGAGCAGATGCACGTCTGTACTTGGGCTTGGCACTCTCAGAAGCGTCTGCCTTGGCTGTCATTCTACTTGAGCAGATGTCGCAACAGTATGGCTGGAAGAAGTAGAAAATACGGGCAGGTTATAAGTCAAGCCCAGATCGTATACTACATGACTCAAGTAGCCGAATAGCAGAGTGTTATTCGTAAGCTGAATCAAAATGGGCGGGGATCAAGGAAAGTGGGTGTCTTCCCGATAAAAGATTACGCGTCAACAACGAAGCAACCAGCCTTGGCCGCGTCAGCTGAGTTTAGAACTCTCTTGGACAGAATCACCTCAATCGCAACGATATATAAATACTGAGCTGCTAGATACTAAAGAAATATCACTATCGGCCGTAGGAAGACTCAAGGCACAAGGCCTCTGGTCAATGCTGCAAAAATTGTCAACGCAACGCAAAACCCTTATTTCACAACATCCATTGCACTGAGAACGGTGGCAAAAAATTACATAGAGCATCTAACTTACATTTTAAATCTTCGTAAATAGGTATTCCCCAACAAAACCAATGGCAGAGCGTGCAGCACCCGTCGTAATCCAGTACCAGGCAATCCAGAGGAATTACCTCAGTTTAGGTCAGGCTGAAGATATAGTAGCTATAAGGGAAAGTATAAGGGCTAGATAATTAACAAATATTTTATGAGTACTTTAGATTAAGCATATAGAGAAGGTTGAGACTCGGAGAGGACTGTTTCCGATTCCTTGGATCTGCGGCTCCATAACCAGAGCCAAGTGCAAACTCATGAAAACATGATTGATATTTAAAGCTTATGACATGTCAACGAGACATATCGAGCCAACACACTGAAAAGTCCCAATTAACATTAGGTTTTGAAAGGCAATATGCGACATAATAGAACCAAAATATGTTCGTATAATGCATCAATTAGCATGAATTAAAGCCCTAGCATCACAGATAGAGACTGGCTCAAGCTAACCTCGAGTGTCTGTAATGTTAGACAAACTTATGAACGAATCAAGAAAATGCCACTAAGGACCTCATACCTAGCTATAAGTTTCACCTGGCGGCAGCGGTACAGGAGAAACACCACGTACAGTTCGGTATTGTCGACTCTATCTTAGGCGTTGGCTCCGGCATGGCTTGTTCAGTTCGATATTCCGCGTTGGTCAGTTATGACATGTCTTCCAGTCTACAGTCATCCATCCGCTATGGTCGAGATAGGCAAAGTTCGCGTCCAAAGGATGGCACCGCAGGGATTTGTTGATACCATGATGATCTCAAACATAAAGCAGCTTGATTGTGCATTTAGGCCCTTAAGATGACTTGCTTCCTATACCCGGATTATGGAGACCATATGACCAAATTTTCAACAAAGTTGCAAGATGGCTGGTTGAGCTGGCTATGTTTTTTCGACTTGAAAGGTGATGCTGATGCCGGGTTTGTCTCGCGCGACTGTCCTGTAAACCGCTAGACCCGGCGCGTGGGTCTGTGTCCACTTGATCTCCGGTGAGAACACTGTGACGATTCCACCGCCTCTTGGATACCTCAAAACGGAGACAGGTCCTCTCTGACCACGATTTTCGAGTGCTCGGGGCTGGAATAGAACGTTTGCGTCACTCTTGCGCGACAGAGTAAAAAGTTGTATTGGCGGGATAGAGAAGGATTTAAAGTTATGCGTTGTAATCTTGACGTTGGTGTTCTGGTGTCAACTGGCTCAGGCACAGAGGACAGAAAAGATATGTGCCGTTGGTGCGTTAGCATCACAGTAGACGAGTTAGAACAATGCTTCTACTGGTCACAGAAAGGCCCATCAAAAGGATCCCAAATACGTGTCCTCCGAGCCAAGATTGATAAACTAACACAAGTCTAGACAGTATTTGACACAATCCCTAGGCCTATTGACTTGGGTATTCGACAAGAGCACACAGACTCTGGACTGGACGGATTGTGGCGATCCTTCATCTGGGAGTTTTCCGACTCATACTATATCCGAGGTCATAGCTTCAGGCTTAAGCAGAATGTTCTACCCAGGCGACTACGCGAGATGATTGGGCTTGAATTGGATAAGAACGCCGCAGTGGCGTATGTAAGGGATTTGCCAGGGCGTGTATACGCAGTGGATCTGAAGACGAGGTCGAGGACAAAGACAGTTCTGTTTCCTGAGCTGGGAAGTATCACAGGTAGAGCATTGACCTAGACGAAAGCAGAACGATGAAAATACATGAGCTACTGAATGATTATGATATGCATTTTTATCTACGATGTGTTTGGTTTGGTGTTCGTGCAGCGCCAACTTTCATCGAATAGTCAAAGGCGTGTCTCAAATGAGTTGATCTGTTGTTCGAGGCACTAATCGCTGTCCTAATACCAATTTGTTGAGAACCACTACCAAATTATCAGATGTATCTGTCGTGGATTTTGGTAACGTAGGCAATTCGGAGCTAATGCGTAAACTAAAGCAAATTATAACTTTGTGCCTCAGAAGTGAAGTAAAGTAAATTCCAGTATCATGTCATAAATTTCGATAAACGATTATCTTTGTGGAGGCTATGCGTATATTACCTTTGGAAGCCTAAAGTTGATTGGTATTTTTCAGTGTGTTGGCTTGATATATCTCCTTGAGATATCATAAGCTTTAACTATCAATCAAAGGCTATATAACTGTCCAGCAATCGATGGACTCCAATCCTGGAAATATAATCAAGTATACGAAAAGAACGCAAGTTTAACAAAGAAAAGCTTTCTATCAAATGGTCACATGAATGTTAAATGTCAGCGCATATAGATATAAAGAACCCAGTTCATACTCTTCAATATGGCATCCTGTTTATTAAATCCTGATATATTGCTCAATCCTTTTTCTGGGCCTGTCACTATTACCTCAATATGAAGTTTCAGAAAAAGAGAAAGAGATCGATTAAGAAATCGCCAAAAGCCCGAGGTGCTCCATCCCACTCGACAAATACCACCAAAGAGGGTGAGACGGGAGACTCACGTCCCGAGAGCTCAGGAGGATACAGCACCCCTCCACCTGGCGTGAACCCCGAAACATCGATACGAACTGTTCGGGTACCTCAACTTCAGGCCCTACCAGAGGGTGTACCCCCTCCCCCGACAGCGCTGGAGACAGAAGACTACTACGGTCTCTGGCGAAACAAACCCTGACTCCTGGCGCGATCAAACTACCCTGATGATCAGTGGTCGGGCCTATGCAACGACTGGTCGTATGTGGAAGACTCTCATCCATTGAGACGTCTCTGGTCGGACCCTGAGAGAATCCTTCAGAAGCAACTTGCTGGTGCGCTGGAGTACACAAAGTGGAACTGTTTTGAGGTCCTTCGCATCGGAAGCGCACGGCAAGAACGTCAGGTGAAGGTCCTGGTTATAGTTGAGGCTGATTCTACGACTTGGTCGCATGCCTGGGTTGTCGCAAGGATGTGCAGGGGTATCTTGAGAGATTTCGACATTACGGATGTTGAGGTTGAGGTTCAGGAGTGTACCGGTTGTTGGGCTATCGCGAGGATACGAGAGTCAGTGGGACCCGAGGTTACTGTACAAGATTGTCCCATTTGTCATTGACCCTGGGCAACCGGGGATCTGGTCTTGGGGCTGGCGAGCTTGATGTATTGGAAGTCCTCGTCCACATCTTGGTTGCGACATTCCGCACCCTCTTCACTCGCATTTTAGTTAGGACGGTTTCAAGCAACTATGTCTGGGTTGTATTTTACATGATATCCTATGGTGATATTCAGATTCATTACTGTTGTTAATTGTAGAGAAATATCGCCTTGGATGGATTTAACGTTGACGTAGTGAAGCTTATCGTGTCATCTTGTGCGCTATTGGTTCAAGGGTCCTGAAAGGGCTGAACATGACAAGAAAATAGTGGGTCAAGTCAACCTTACATGACGCCCCAGACTCATCGTCTCAACTTGAACATGACATCTCTGCTGCGAATGGCTCGTCAATATGGAACGCAACGACGGAGAAACCAGCGTCAATGCTGGTACTAATGTATTTCCGGGCGAATGTACCGAGTTTAGCGATCTGCTAGACCAGGCCGGCTTTTCTGACCTTGGCTTCGCCTCGCAGAATCCGTTCAGTAATGGAGTCAATCCTCAATTATTGCACCCAGTCTCGGGCTTAGAAGACGTCCCAGGAGTCAACTCATTTTCTCTGTTCGGATCCACCGAAATTATTGGTTCCGTCGTATCGGATGCACGGGCTGAAACAAGTACCATCTCAAACCCACCGCCCAAGACTGGGAAGCGACTCTCTCTTAACTCAGTCCGCATTCTCAACAAATGGCTCTTGAATCATACACATCACCCTTATCCCAGCGTCCGAGATGTCGAGGCGATCGAGAGGCAGACAGGCTTGACTCGACAACAAATCTTGAACTGGTTCGCCAATGCTCGTCGTAGAAAGAAGTTCAACCCGCCAGAAACAACAGATACCAGTTCGGCAGAAGCTAGCCCCCGTGACATACCTCTACGTCGGCCACCTACACCTATCGTCCAACAGAGTCCACTCGAGCGATGGGAGAACTCACCACCTGAAGACGAGCCGTCCACCATGGCCGCTATTGCAAGGGCGGTATCGGGCGCGAGTGATTCCATCAACCAATCCCACAGCACGCGAACGAGACACGGCAGGGCACCATCATCTACCGGTACCTGGGCAACAACTGATACTTCTGATTCAAGTCGAAGCTCGAAAGCCTCGGGCTACTCACACACTTCCAACCGGTCACTCAATAGAGTCATCAAGAAGCGTCGGCGAGGAGGTCTACGGACCAGAAACGATGATAAGAGAGGTCTTTCTGTTGCTTGCCATCGCTTTCAATGTACATTTTGCACTGAGACGTTCAAGTTGAAACATACGTGGTCCAGACACGAGAAGACACAGCACCTGTCTCTTGAGCAATGGGAATGTTCTCCTCTTGGACCAACAGCTCTCAACGAGAGTTCCGAGACCGTCTGTGTTTATTGCGGCTTTGGGGACCCAGATGAATCTCACTTCGAGGAGCATAATCATGACCTGTGCCATAAACGTGAAAGAGGAGAGCGGATATTCTACAGAAAGGATCATCTACGACAACACCTTCGCCTCGTCCACGGATCAGAATTCATGAAGTGGCCAATGGAAGAATGGAAGTCTAAACATGAGGATGTCATATCACGTTGTGGTTTCTGTGATATTACTATGACGACATGGTCGGAGCGGGTGAATCATCTAGCGGAGCACTTCAAGGAGGGGAAGACCATGGCAGACTGGAGAGGGAACTGGGGATTTGATGCTGCAACGCTAGATATGGTGGAGAATCACATGCCCCCATGTAAGTGAGTAACTCCAAGTTCAGGCATCTTACTCATGATTGTGCAGACCTCATTGATTACGAGCGCAACTCGCCTCTTCCGTTTTCTACGCAACAGGGTGCACCGTATAGTTCAACAAGCGCCTTCGAACTACTACAACTAGAGCTAGACTACTTTTACTCCAACTATACCGACATCAACCACTGCATTCCCTCTGATGAGACTCTTCATCTTGAAGCCTGCTGCATCATCTTCGGAGCGGAAATGAACTACCAACACCCCTCAACAGCAACATCCTGGCTTCGCGATCTCATAATGAGCACACAAGATATCGTCAACAAGGCACGAATGACGCCTATGAAGAGTGCAGCTAGGTCGAGGTTCTCAGAGTTGAAGATTCATAGCAAGAAAGATATCTTTGAGGACTGCAAGCTTGAGACGGCGCTGAGGCAGTATGTTGATATGCTCCAGTTGTTGAACCTGGAGATTGGAGATGGCGAGTTGCAGAAGGAGGCTTGCTCAATCATCAACCATATGCCTGATGCTTCGCCTATGTTCAGTCAGTTGTTGATTGATTTGGTTTATGGGTCAACAAGGTGGCTGGTTCCATTTCGAGAGAGGGTAGGACTGCCGCCGTCTGAAGTTGTTTCATCGAACACACAAGAAGGCCTTATTCCTCCTCTACTTTCATCCAGTCCTTTTACCGCTATATCCAGTGGCGATCATGAGCATTGGATACCACCGAACATTCCCAGCTCCCCACCTATATCTCTGGGACAGAAGATCGTGTCGCTGAACGACGGCAACATGTACAGAGGCCTGACCAGAGACTTGACTCGCTACGTCGCAAGAACCATCTCGCCTCTGAATCCAACAAGTTACATCCCAACTGACGAAGAACTCCAATACCAAGCACGTTGGATTATGTATGACAGGTAAGACCCCCCATCCTCTCATACGAACCCCCACTGACCTGGTTTCCAGCCACGACGTATGGAATCAGACTCCAGCGGATAATCTGGATTGGCTGACCGAGTTCAAGAGAGACTCTGGTTTCTTCTAGTTCTTGCCAAGATCGATAGTTTCCTCTTAAATAAGAGTCATTGTGGACATGAGGGCTGATACTTACTTTAAATCGCTCACACCTTTCCATGCTTGCTTAGTGTCGAACCGAGAGACTGGATATGCCAAGCCGTATTCCTCGATAAATAAACCTCGTTTGGCAGGGTAGACTAAGTCAGCGGCCGACCCTTGAAGGAAGTCCCACTGAGTCATGTAAAATTACTGGTCCGCATCAAGAAAATTCCACTTGCAAATAAGCATAACCCCAAGGCAAAAAGCCTGCTGATGGTTCAGGGACAAGAGACCCCAAAACTCGGCAAGCAAACGTCCACAGTGACCGGTACTACTAATGAAAACGAACCTCAATAATGCACTCACATTTGCCCTCTCCCTTTAAACTCAAATCTCCCAAAATGCTACAGTCTCTTGGCAAAAACAAGTCTAGATCACCATCATCAGCTCAGGGTCCACTCTACACTAGACCATTCCTGACCCTACGCCGCCGAAATACGACGTTAGCTTCGGCAGTTCAACCAAACTTTATTGGCGATGTCACCCTTTGAGGCTAGGAAGAGAAATTTTGCTTGTTTATCTTATAAATCTGATAATCAGAGTGGAGAACGTGAGGAGGAGTAACTGATTGATAAGTCTGACCATTTCTCTCTTGTTGGGTTGGCTTTGGCTTCTGAACTCAATGTCCTGGTAATTTCGTTTGCTTATCAAAATGGCCGAAAAGGTTGGATTTGGCGAAAGCCTTCGCAGTGAGTACTTGGGAAGTGGCATCTTGGTTTGATTATGTACTGATGGCGCCCAGCGTTCTTTTTGGGGGCGGCTGCCAAGTCGAAGGAGGAGAGACGCCTTGTCAGGAAACTAGGTTGGTTCATTCATAGCCGCTCGTATTTGCCGACGCTGACACTTCGCAGATTTCTTCATCATGGTATGCGGCCAAGGCGTTCATTCAGGTACATTGGCAAAGCAATACTGACACTATTAGACCTACTGCTGCCTTAGCTACTTCTTCAACTTCCTTGGTAGGACGAATCTTCATGATGCATCAGACCATCCAACTGACCAATGATACACAGACCGTGCGGCATTCGCAAACGCCTATGTAAGCACAAGTGACCATTTCCATTAGCATCATTACTGACAATCTAGGTTGCTGGCCTTCGTGAATCTCTCAACATGACTGGCCATGATTACAACACTGTGCTCTCCGCCACCACCGCAGGGTACGTTCTCTGAACCATATCCAAAACGGCTACTCACCATGATTAGAATGGCTATTGGCCAGCTTCCTCATGGCATCATCATCCAGAAGATCGCACCCAGAATCTGGTTCCCATCCATGGTCGTCATCTGGGCTGGTCTCACAGTAGGCTCACTGCCCATCAGTGTTATCAAAATGGCCGACTGACATGTCACAGATGGCTAGTGCCGCTGCCAAGACCGTTACTCAACTCTGCGTCATCAGATTCTTCCTCGGTCTTGCTGAAGCCAGTACTTATGCAGGAACTATTTACATCATCGGAGCATGGTATAAGCCTGAAGAGATCTCCAAGCGAACCGCCCTCTTCACTGCCTCGGGCCAAGTCGGTACCATGTTTGCTGGGGTCATGATGACGGCCATTCACAAGGGCATGAGAGGCATGTCCGGCCTCCAAGGATGGCAATGGGTGTTTTTGATCGGTAAGTCGAGTCATCCACAGTGACAAACCGAGGCTGACAGCTGTAGACGGCATCATTACCCTTCCCATTGCCCTGTTTGGTTTCCTTTACTTCCCCGATATTCCAGAAATCACCAAGGCCAAATACTTATCCCAAGACGAGAGAAAGCTGGCAGTTTCCCGGCTCCCCCCAATCAAGAGCGATGGCCACAATATTATGCCCATGTCTCTGATCAAGCGAGTCTTCCTTACTCCCATGTTGTATGTTTCTCCGTGAAGCCTTTGGCAATTTGCTTCTGACTACCCCAACAGCTGGATCCTCTTCTTTTGGTCACCTGTCTGCGCCAGCGTCGAGGGGTTCCCCTTTCAAAACACCTTCCTCCTCTGGCTCAAGTACTACAAGGACAAGTTCTCGCAAACCCAAATCAACACTTACCCTCTTGGCGTGCAAGCTGTTGGTATCGCTGCGAATATGCTTGCAGCATGGCACATGGACGCAACTCGCCAGCGTGTTCCAATGGCCATCCTCGCCGTTCTTCTTCAGGTTTTTGTAGGAGCTATGCTTCTTGTGAGGAATCTGTCTGACGCTGGGGTCATGTTTGCCTTCTATCTCGCTGGATCAGCGTACATGGTCAACCCCCTCATCTTTGGCTGGGCAAACATCATCCTGCAGCGAACAGGAGATGATGCCGTGCGCAGTGTGACGCTGTACTCTATGAATATCGGCTCCATGGTCCTTTGGACATTCTGGGGCATCATCTTCTACAGTGCTGCTGATGCGCCTTATTGGAAGAAGGGTGCTATCTCGCTTCTTGCTTGCTGTGGTGTCATGTTCTGTTACATCTGGCTGGTCAATTATGTAAGTGTTATATTTCTGAGTACCGTTTCACAACCGCTAACCGAGTATTTCTAGCTCGACAAACTCACCATGAAGAAGTATGGTGACAGAACTGTTGAAGATCTCGAGGGGCCCATCGAAATGAGCGAATCTGACAAGGGTGAGGCTACCAAGGTGTCGGAGAAGAACGTGACTTCATGAGTGACTATTGCCCGAGGGACACGCGAAGAAACAATAGTGCAGGGACTGTGTGAAATAATTTTGGATCGCGGTTAATGTCGCATATGAGTTGAGTTATGCCGATTCATGTGGATTGATCATAAACCTCCAGAGTTCTCACATAGCCTAAAGAAATGAAATAAGATAAGTGTCAAATACGTCTAGGCAAAGGCATATCATTGGTATGATCATAATCCCTCTCACAGAGCTATGCTATAGTCTCGATCGAGCCTTGGCTTTGAGGTCCATATCTCCATATCCCGCCCCCGACATTCTGGCTACACCTAGGCTCTCAGCCACTGGCCACCTGTTTTTCTTAATCATTCATTGACTCCTGATCAGTACTTAAAGGGTATTGCCAATGATGCAGTACTCGCTCGGTGCTGATGAGAACTAGGTTTTGATGTTTTAGGCGTATTGTATGACGCTCCCTTAGTATAGGCACTGACAGCCGCAACTGAGCTAGAATGCATAG
This sequence comes from Fusarium mangiferae, assembly GCF_900044065.1. NCBI lineage: Eukaryota > Fungi > Ascomycota > Sordariomycetes > Hypocreales > Nectriaceae > Fusarium > Fusarium mangiferae. The sequence goes on along the minus strand of NW_024573948.1, from coordinate 21,638 downwards.
AAGGAATCATTGATCATCCGTCATCATACCACATTGACTACGGTTAATGCTGATGAAAGTAACAAATTTATTTCAGCTACTAATACATGTATAATCTCAAAGCTCGTAGTAATAGCCTGGTCGCTGCCCCAAGTACTGCCCATACGAGCCCTTGAGAGAAGCATCCAGACTGTAGGGATCAATAACATGATTCTCAGAGATATGGGCATTGAGGTCGTTTAAATCATACTTATTGAAACTTCCAGGCTTGTCATTGACGCATGCCCGACACATGTACTCATTCGGTGCACCCTCAACGTGCGACCAGAGGACACCGTTTTGCTTCAATAAGAAGTAGTGAACGATAAGGTCGTCCACCGCCTGATCGGAATCATGCCAGCCGCAGCCACAAACAAACCTTCCAGTACCTGTCTTATGAGGGAACTTGTCACAAAACGTGGGATGGCCTGGCTTCCCGGGGCCCGACTGGATATTCGTACCCCAGAACATCACTCCTCCTGATTGTTTATGGTGTTAAATAACCTCAAGAGAGAATGGTCAGGGACGGCTATGGACGTACCGAAGGTCTGGATGCGGTTATCCTTTGAGGGGTCAAGACTCTGGATGATACGCTGGCCTTGTTCGTCATTCATGCTCTTGATGGCAAGTAAGACACGAGGGATCTGATTGCTATCGAGGCCTTGGAAAGTGCGGTTCAATTGAGTATTGTCGAGTCGCTGTAGGGCACCTGGAAGTTCAGCGTCGTCAATATCCTCGACGGAAAGGTGATCGCTCATATTATCTTGACTCTTATATACTTGTGCAATGGTTCGGTTGTGGATATTGAGATTTTGAGCAGACGATGAACGAACTGATTGTCAGAGCAGTCTTTATAGCCAGTGATTGGGCATCCATAGCATCATTCACATGCTGCTTTCACTGACCATTCTCTCCCAACCCATACTCGTTCAGCCTCAATTGCGTCACCTTACGTCAGACTAGAGTGTCAGGGAGCCTCATTCCAACCCTTTTGCCAATCGCTGCGACATGTATTATGCTGCAAACGCAGAGATGTTAGGCCGCAAAATCCGAAATTACAAAGGTAGTCAGCGAATAGTATGCTTTTAATGACATTTCGATAAGAACAGGTGCGGTAGGGTAGTGTCTTGATTCGGCGTGCAGTTCAGCCGCAGAGGAAGAGGGTGGTGTAACTCAGAGCCTGATGGGATGGGATGGTTGCAGTATAATAAATCACAATCCTTCATAATTTAGCCTAAATTGATAGCAGTTCATTCGAGACATCGTAGCAATTTTGCATAATATTTCACACATAGTTTGGTTCAGAATTTGGGACCACTGGCCGTGGTGTTGATGTCATCTGCCAACTGATTTGTATATAAGGGACGTGGACTAGAACTTCCTTTCAGTGAGGCTCAAATGATTCGACACGGTTTTGAGCCCAACCTGTGGATCAAAACTTCTCGTTACAGAGAATCCACGAAAAAGGTCCAAATCATGTAAGTCTCCTGTAGCGTGACCTATTGGGGACTCTGTATCGAGTGAACGGCACATAATACCACGTAGGATACCATATAACCGGTGCCCACCAATACTCATAGCTGAGGTAATAGTCCCCACAGTATGGAACATTGTTAGTTGAGCTATCATAGTAATACCAGTTCCAGTCGTATGTGTAGTATCCTGTCCCCGGATAGGCCTGATATTGGTTTTGATAAGGGCTCTGATAGTAGTATTCGTTCATTTCTTGGGGGTCACGTGGCCAAGGCTGAGCTTCAACAGTTGATTGCACGTCTCGAGGCCAAGGTTGAACTTCTATACATGGTAGCTGTCAGAGGATATCATTACCGAACAAACGTAGATTTGGAAGGAAAAGGATAACACTACCGCTCTGATTAAGGCGTCGATTCCCACGTAAGCACCGAATGATACGGTGAACTTGACCGGTATCAATTGCTCTTAAACTGGCGGCGAGTTGGGTGTCGTCTAGACCTTGGACGACCTCTTGAAGACTGTGGTTAGGATGGTTCGGTACAGCCAGCTGTTCGACCATGTTCTCGTCTTCTTGCTGACTGTTGTGCGAGATGGCCTAGACGCAACGTGTAAGTTTGCTGGGGAGGATGGGTCGGGAAAGGGTACCAGCATCAGATATGGTAGTGTGATATTGCGTCCAAATCACTATCGCAGCTACATGTAAACCCAAGCTCAATGTCAATAGAAGCATCTTTGGTACTAAAAAGAGGGCGTAGAAAGCCCTCCGCCTTGAACGTTTTTTGCCTAATGACAGATTGGGCATAGACGAAGAGCCTCGTTTCAACCTCTCCCCCAACCAGTACAGACTGAACACAAAGGTCTACGTGGCAGTAGATGCATATGACGTGCCGGGCATTGGAGATAGCATGAAAAGCCAATTGATTACCACTTCGGGTTACGCCATAGATGTAGACTGGCCTGGTGTAAGCTTTGTGTATCGTGGTGCTAACGAAAACGGGAGTTGGACAACTAGCAGCGCGACAAGTCAAGGTGGTCGCTCAGGTGGGGATGGCCAGTTGCGGCAGTGCATCAAACCAAGAGTGCCTAACACTGCAAATCCTCATATGGTTATTGACATATCTACAATCAGACTTGGAGCTTTGGTGTTGTCTCCAGACCACTTAAATCCTCAAGGGAGAAAACGTCAACTTAACCTGAAGCCGACTTTAGTGGGCACCGGCCGGTTCACGTTTGTCTTCAGTTGATCAGTCACTGGGTATAGGTCAGAATGACAGTGAAACAGGCACATACGACCATACCTGCAGGAAAATACGGGATCCCGTCCGCTCTCCCATAGTCAAGCCTGTAAGGGGCGGATCAGTAGTTGGGTCGGTGACGACCAGCGAATCCCCGCTGTTGTATGTTTTTTTGGTGTTTTTGGGCATATTGATTCGATTGATTGCCCGTCATCCATCCGACTGACCAAAAGCTCTCTGCTTGATTTTGGCAGATAATAACAACGCTTGCCACGGTCGGCTCTTAATTGTGATACCTTAGAACTTCTCCCAGCTGTGCGCCATTCTGTTTCCCTACTCCCTAAACTACGGGGTCGAATTACTGATACTGAATCTCATGATCACCACAGCAGATGAATGCCTGGAAGTGTTACGGTACCGAGGGAAAGCCTACAGTTGGTGCTCGGCTTCCAAAGCACCATTGTTAGCGGGCAAGCCGAATGGTGACCCTTTCTTACAAACGGGAATTCGGTAGCATCCAATGTGATCTAGCGCCCCGCGAACCGTACCACCACAGATTAAGGCATTTATATGATTGTCAGTTTGCAGTACTTGGAGTAAGGCCAAACATCTTTGGCAGGGAACGCTTTTCCCAATGTGGGCAAAAAGTGCGATGTGTGGGGAGATTGACTTTGTTTCTGTGTTGGGGGGCATCCTTGCCTTGGGCCTGCCTAGGATCCCATCACCCTTGAAGTCTCAATTATCTGACAAAATCATCGACTGGCTCACAAGACTACAGTTATTATGTCTACCGTTGATTCCGAAGTTCCGGTTTCCGGATGTCCGTCATTATTTAATAGACACCTTTGGTGATAGATTCTGGAGTGGTTCCATATCCATATTGGTGGCTATCATACGTGTATCGACTAAAGTATTCGGATATCAAAATGAAACAATCTGGTGCTGCGTTCATACACGGCCGCGTTTACACGGTAAATGACAAATGCCCATGGGCCGAAGCCTTCATTGTTTCCCCATCCGGGCGTTTTGAGGCCGTTGGAACCGACCAAGAGATCCAAGCCCTGGCCGAGGAACAAGACCTTCCCATCCACGACCTTGACAACACCTTCGTCATGCCTGGGATCCATGACGCACATACCCATCTTCTAGTGGCCTCGATGCAGAAGATGAGCGAAATCGGCATCGGATCTGATAGCACTGCTGCAACTATTGCAGAGAACATCAAGAAAGGACAGGCCACTTGTGCCTGTGCCCAAGCGCATTTTAGAGGTGATTGGCTTATTGCAAACTTCTATGCAGGTCAGAACTTTCCAGATGGAAGGATGGATCGGAAGTATCTGGACGATACTTTTCCTGAGCAGCCGGTGCTTGTTCGAGATGTCTCTTGTCACAACGTCGCTCTCAACACCGCAGCTCTCAGGCGCGTCGGGTATGGGGCTGATGTTGAAGACCCCCCTGGGGGTCAGTACATGCGGAGGCCGGATGGTCAGTTGACTGGTGAGCTGGTGGAAGCAGCATCAGCTGAGGTCTTGGCCAGCCTACCTCAGCCACCGGTGTCGTTTGTCAAAGAAGCACTTATCTATGGGATCAAGATGTCTCACAAGTTCGGCATCACTTCTCTACAAGAGGCGTCCGCTAATACCCTCTATCTTCACGCTCTTCGAGAGCTAGATGCCGAAGGGCGACTTGACATGCAAATCTTCCCTCACATTGTCCATGCGCCCGAGAGTTTTGCTCAGGAGAAAGCCGAAAGTCTGCATCGTCTCATCGATACTGCTGAAAGCTTTTGTAGCCAGCACGTTGATGCACGGTTTGTCAAGTTCTGGATGGATGGGGCGCCCATACCGCCTCATTTCACGCAGAGCGACATTGGACCGGATGGACATCCCAACGAGGAAAAGCTACTGCTTACTTTCGAAGAGTTGTTGGAAGCTTTGACCAAGCATGATGCGAAGGGTTTGACATGCAAGATCCACTGTGCCGGTGACGGCTCTGCAAGACGAGCGCTCGATGTTCTCGAGCGAGTTCGGCAGTCGAATCCTTCCGGCCCAGTGCACGAGCTGGCACACTGCAACGCCATCCATCAAGGTGAGTTCCCATCCTAATTCTCCCAGCGGGTACTGAACTGGCTCTCAAGATGACATCAAACGCATGGCGGAATTACGAATCACGGCCGAGATGTCACCCGCAATATTTCATGACACGAATCTAACATCCAACTATCCCCACATCTTCAAATGGCCGTTCAAGGAGCTCCAGGATACTGGTGTTCATGTCACCGTAGGTTCCGACTGGTTCTTGACCGACACACCAGACCTGTTCCCAGCCCTATCGGCCGTCGTGGAGCGGTTTGGTACGCAGGAGGGCAAGACGGCGAAAGAGGTTGGAGGTGCGAAGATCTGCCGTATCATAACGCTAGCGGGTGCTGAGGCAGTAGGAAAGGCCTCTGAGATGGGAAGTATTGAGACAGGAAAGAAGGCAAATTTCATCTCTGTTGATCAAGACTTGAGTCGTGGTGAATTCAGTGGAGCGAAGGTCCTGAAGACGTGGTTCGAGGGAAACATGGTCTGGGAAGACATGGACAATGCGGTGTCTATGTAGCAGGATCAAACTACGGGGGCTTGTCCTGGAGACCATGTCCCTGCATTACTGAGGCTAAATACAACTGGTGCCCTAATTTCCCTTTCTCGAGAAAGTCTTGATACGGCATCACCATCAGAAAAGCCCATTTCGCTCAATCCATCCAACTCATCAGCCTCTCGCAAAACTTCAGCCGGGGCTTCAACTTCAAACACAGCCTGTATGTCGCCATGCGGTGAGAAACCCGTGAACTTCCACATTCTCGATACTTTGGCTGCGTTGGGTCCAAAAGTCCATAGGCGTCGGCGTTCATAGAAACCGATGCAAAATAGAAGAGGCGCATTGACAAGTCGTGCGAGAAAGACATGAATCGAGTAGAACTCAAGCGGTGACAGGAATGGTTTCATAGGAAGAAGTATGAGTAGAGCAAAGAGGTTGAAGGGTGGCGGATAAGCAAAGATGGCGTCGCTTTTCACGCCCTCGAATGTGAGAACTGTTTTTCGGAACTGTATCTCAACATCTTCAGACGTAACAATGGTGCTGAACCGGTTGGTGAGGAGTGAGACGAGAATCGTGAGAAATAGAGTATTGCCGAGAAAGGCAAAGGCAATTGTCAGTGCCGGCCCCAAAATGGCGTGAAATTGAACAGATTCCTCAATTCCTGTTCCATCTAGTCCGAACCAGATCCAAAGTAGCCATTTTATAATGGTGAAATCGTTTGGAATCGAGCCATCCCCTGGAGAAAGCCACTGCAGGGCTAACAGGAAGCCCGTGAAACACCATATCGCGAGGAATGTCAGGATCAGAAACTCTTTCATCATTGCGTGGAGCGAAATGAAGACGATATGATCTGGTAAAATGTTGAAAGCCAGCCTTGTTAGCAGGATAGGAGCGGCGAGGCAGAGTATGTTATGTGCCATGCCATTCTGCACGCTGCTTACTGCCAGCTCATATGCCCGGACAGTAATGTAAGCAATGAAGATGACGGTGTATGAAAGATCCAAAAATGACCATAACGTTTGTGAGTGAATCATCCACCCATGCTCAATGATGGCGGCAAGCTCATGGAGTACCCAACCAGCAGAATAGAGAATGAAGACAACCTCGTTTCCGGTCAAGTTCTCAGGATCACGATATTGCATCGTATAAACATATAGAAGAGTGAGAATGATATAGTGCACTAACTCGATCATGTATCGGGTGCGTGGAACCACGAGACGGTGATGGTCGAGCAGCGGTGCCTTTCGCGGCTCATACAAAGACACAGGAAGGTACTCATAATGATTTGGGAGGATATCAACAAACGACAAAGGGGTGTAGACGATCTGGCCACGATACACCGCATCAATCACTCGTCTACATCCCGAAGAACTGACAAAGTTCTTGCTCTCGGATATGATGGCGAGTTCGAGTGCGGTCAACTTCCGCTCGTGGCCGCCGCGCTTCTGAATCGGCCATTGCGGATAGCGCCCGTACTGTTCAACTTCGGGCGGAGCGCCATGGAAGGGATCAAAGCCCTGGACCAGGATCTTGGAGAGCAACAAGAGACCATCTAGGCCTGGATTGTCATCATGAAAGTTACGCAGAATCTTGATGGCCAAGAGCTCGCATAATGTTGCGCGAGCTATGCTGGTGCTCTGGTCGATGACGCTGGACTGCTCGCGTAAGAACTGTACTCGGTTTGCGAGAAGACAGTAGACTGCAGTGGTCAGTATTACGACGATATGTATCTTGGCAGTGGATGGTGTATCGCGCACCGATGGAGTAGTCGTTCTCATCATACAGACGATCTACTAAAGGGCGGACGATGAGATGGTTGACTCTTGGGCTCTTTAATTGATCCAAAGAATAAGGATCATCTGTTGAAGATTGTTAGAAGGGATACATCGGTAGTCCGTTCCCATTTACCTATGCTTGCAAGTACAAATTTTCTAATACTGCAGTAAATACATTGTCAGCGCGTTGCATTTATGCAAATATCGAAGACCAATACCGATGCAGGGTGACAAAGACGGAGGGTTGAGGCCATTCGCTCTCGTGCTCAGTATCTGTCTCGGTTCTGAAACTTGCAGTCGCATCATTCAACAAGGTGCCCTCGTCAGGCTCGTCAGGCTCGATGGCGTTCCCGAAATTTGAGGACAAGCCATCTTGATCTTGGCTCATCGTGCTCTCACAAGAGCATAGATTAAATACAGGGGACAAGGAAACAGGTGCAGCCACCAAAAAGTTGCGTCTCAAGACATGTTTTATTCACGGAAGCGGGGTGGAGCTCTCATCTTAGCTGGATTTGTGGATCGAAGCCCTGAGGTCGATGATGCTATGCTACAAGTAGAGAGCAGTTGACCATGGTCCATTAGACACTGTCATTTCTACCAAGCTCTCTTCAACCAACTCAATCGCAGTTATGCTTATCGCCCCCCAGCCCTGCTCCTTTGATCTGCTGAACTGGCACAGTGGTTGAAGAAAGTTGTCTCTTCTCTCAACGGTCATTGTGATACTCCAAGTGAGTCTCTGTTGGCATGACTTGCAGGAATGTTAGGTGGGGGTTTGGCAAAATGACGATCTGTTTGGGGCTGTGTACTAAGTGAAATGGCTGCGCCCCCTTCGGTTGCACCCGGTTTGGCCAGCTCCAGGCATTTTATAGCTCCAACATGTCAACGAAAAGGCGAATGCTCTTGTGCTGTACCTGTGAATATGACGTACGCGCCAATTTCCTTGGTGTGTTTGTTTGCGGGGAATGGAACGCCAGTGTCAGATGCTTGGTTTTGTAACTACGGAGTAGCGCTGGCGAGATTGCACAGAGCAGCGGTGTGAGTCAAGGTGAGTATGATATGACTGGGCGACAAACGAGCACGAAGCGGTGTTGAAGAGGGACAGACTGAAACAAGAGGGCGTGTACGACAGAACAAGCACAGTATCATCCAGTACTGAACCTCAAGTGCAGCAATCGCAATTGAGTGGATGCTTATTGCAGACAAGCTTTTTAGCGTCGGGGGTAGAATTCAAGGGTCTACGATGATAATGCATGCACGCCTCGGAGAATAGAGACGAACCCAGTGAAGCCAGTCTCATGTGCTCAAAGACAGGCTCGTGACAGTTTGTTTACGAGGCGGGGTCGGATTGGAATTGTCTCGACCATGCATGCGGCATTTATTTTATTTCGCTGTCATTTTTACGAGCGCCAAATTACGGCTGCGACGATGCTGTTCTTGGACTGATCATCAGCCCTTTTGTAGTGGCATCAATTGTAGCTGACAGGTATTTATCTCAGCTTGCGATTAAGCTTAGAGACTACAGCGGTACAGTGTGGTCTGTGCCCTGTAACTTTGGGGAGCTTTGACAGGATCAGCAACTGGAAAGTGGAGGTACACTGCAATGTGCCCCTCACAGGCGGCCTCTGGAACTGCAGGGAGCTGGAGTTTGGTCACGAATGAGACAGATTGAGTAACGAGAACAATATTCCGAGGTAGTTTTTGAAAATGGCTTAATGCTCATTTAGCAAGACCTGAGTATTTCGCTGGTCCTCGTTGATGTTGCTGTAAAGTCTTTGGTGTCTTTGGGTAGTCAATACAAAAACTCACCTTACACTTATTATGAGATCGACAACGGATCACCATGTAGTCTAACTAACTGCTGCTTTTGCAGCAAGGAAGAAACACGATTTGTATTTTTATCTGAAAAGAATATGCATACCATGTGAAGCGCCCTGGCCATGCCCGTCATCGTAAATCGCTAGTCATTGTTTCATGCTTATGTGTAACATCTAACGTCCATGATAAGCGAGTGTTACAAACACGTGAGTGTTACAAAAATCCCTCAACCTACAACATGTCTACGTCGTCAACTGTTTCTTCACCACCCAATATGCCTGAATTCAATAGTGAAGCTAATGTTATTCTCGCACTTCGTGCCCTTAAAAATGACCGAAAATTAACTCTCCGACGCGCCGCAAAGATCTATGAGGTTGATCCAATGAG
>NW_024573948.1:0-11040 GCF_900044065.1 Fusarium mangiferae | reverse complement strand
AAGAAGGTCGGCGCAAGTAAAGGAAAGGAACTGTGGAACGTGCGGCAAGGTAGGGCATAATGCGAGAACGTGTCAAATAGTTGTTTCGATGTCTGGAGAAGAGGAAAGCGATTAGTTTTACTTGATTGCGTGATTTGTTGTGTTCTCATGACGATTCCTGTCTCAAGGGTTAAGATTTTTGTAACACTCGCTTGTTTGTAACACTCGCTTATCATGTACGTTACCATTATCTTGTAGCCTGCGAATGATGCGCACGTTCTCGTGCAGCGAATGAATACACCGCTTGTGGTTTCGTCAAATTAATCAGAGTAGCCAGATCGACGCGGCTTTATGGAAGAGAGGCGCTTTGTTAGCTGGATGGACTTTGCTGGGCATGGTGAATACTGACCATAGTGGGCAAGTCCGTGATCTTCCAATCAACCACGGATCGATGCATTGTGGATGAAAGAGGTGGCCGCACGGCAACTGTCTCAAATATGTTCCCTCAATGAAATCTTCAGTGCAAATAGAACACGCCGGAGAAGTACGCTCATCCGCCTGTGGTTCGTTGCGGTCGCTGACGTTTGGAGAACGGGTCGACAAGTTGGGCATGGTGAAATAGCGCTGCAACCTTTCGAGTTTTGGTTTTCGTTGCTTCCGAAACATGGATGGGGTCATTTTAGCTTGCGTCTGAATCTGCTTCGAGTGTATCCGATGATGATAAGTCACGGTCGGCATGCTCTCCACGGCGAGCTTTCCCAGACCGGAGCTCGTTCGAAACCGCGGAAGCTGTGTTTCCAGAGGCCGTGGCATATGATTATTTCGCAGGAGCCAGTGTACGAAGCAGATGATGCAGATGACGAGAATCACTACGACACAGAGGATAATCCCCCACATTGTCGTCGTTTTGTTATCATGGTTGGTGTCATGGCTGTTTGATGGGTCTTCGGATTGTGCCATGCGTGCCACGAGTATTATTAGTTGTAATGAGATAGAAACAAAAGGTGAAGGGATATCGAGAGTTTTTTCTCAAAAGCATTTTCCCTGGCTGGTCTGGACGATTGGTTCTTGTTTTTCTGACATCAAACTTCTGAAAGGAGAGCGCTGATTGGTGTGTGCGGGATTTCTTTCCGAGGGTCTGAGAGCACATGTCTGATCTCCCTTAACATGCCGGGAATGCGGTCAAGAGGATCGCTGAGGGGTGGGTCTATAGCTCCCAAGTACTCCAATGTAAGGGAAAAATAAGCTTGGCCCAAATTGAGGCCAGTGTCATCAGATTGCATCTTCATTATTGCCTGATTCGGCAGCATGTTGGGTTAGAGCTAGCATCATCCCAAATTGAGGGCATCCATCCCAGAGCCACAAAGGCTGCAACTAACGGCCACTTAAGTCCATGTGATTGCGGGCCTAGAGTTATAATGGTGGACATTGCCTTGCAGAAATGGTTTTATCAACCAAAACTTCGTCTTCAGAACTAACTGCGCAGTTACTACTAAGGCAGAAAGATGCCCAGTATAAACTTGTCCCCTGGTTTCAAATGAGCCCCCACGATCAAATTCTACAAACGAGTCGCTTATATGCCGCGACAGATCATTATTTTCAGTTGAGGCCAGAGGCTGAGAGCTTAAATTAGCACATGTAACTTCGTCATACCTGCTCGTCAAGTCGTGGCATGCACTTGGGATGTTGACTATTTGTACTATTATCCTGGCCTTGCACTCCTCCTACCATTTATGCTGCTCGCGATACCATGAGAACAATTACTATAATCCCCGTTTGTGCCAACTTGTGTTTGTCCATCTCACGCGTTGAGGCTGAAGCCTATTTTAGACTCTCAACCTTATCATAGTGAATCATCAAGCTTACACTGGAGAAAGGGCATAGTCGTTTGCTTTCGCAGAATCACAAATTCTCTCAATAGTTTTCATCAGTGTAGAATAGACAGGACGGAAGTCGAAATTATGGTCAAAGGCTTAAACTCTCGCTTGTCGGCCACATAACTTGGACAACGCGACATCACGGTGAAGCCTGTGTTGCTAGAGGCACCGATTATCATTAATAAGGGCTAGCTCTGACATCTAAGGCGCTTCCGTGCTGCTTCCTATTCTTTCTCGCCCTTGATTGCTCTCAAAGTCTAAACACGCAGTGAGGTAGACCCTCATTCCCCTCGTAGCATGTGACAGTCATTCCTCCTGGTATCTTCACCCAAATGTTTTTCTGTTTCTCGATGGATACTAACTCCGATCCGGGGAGGGCTGATTGGACGAAGAAAGTTTGATTGGGGAAGGTGAATGCATGGACTTGGCGGGTTGGGAAAAAGGGGAATCCACTGAGCGTTTCTCCAGCAGTTATGTTGAACTGCCTGCACCTAGGCTTCTTATTGCCCAGAATCTTTTGAGACACTATAGCAAACATAGAATCCCTTGGCATTGGGCACTTGTGGGGCAGGCTTTGATTCTTAGGTCCATCAGGTATCTTCATTATGGCACCCTCCAAAGGCCAGGTCGTGTTGTTTTCGAGAATCTGGGGGCGAAATCGGAAATCTTGGGCAGAAGTGGCATCGCCGAGGAGGAGAGCTCCGAAAGCCAGGATCGTAAAGAATTTCATGGGGGCCTTATGGGTGACCAAGTTAGCTTTTAGGGATACTGGCAAATTCCACGTGTTTTGAGGAAGCTTACTATCGCAAATTGACGCTTGGTTGTGAAGTTTCTGGTTTGGCCTATCTATAGATGCGAAAGCGGCCGAGCTTTATACCTGTGGGCAGCCTAGTACCTAACCTTATGGCCAGCATATGGCTCTATACTTCGTGTTGGCTGATACCTTTGCGGCTCACAGATATAAGGTTTTCGATTTTGTCGCCACCACTTATTTCAACACAATAACAGTGTTCTCGTTACTTTTCCCCAGAGGTACGCAGATATGATCTACTGGAATCCATATCTTGACGATCAAACTCTTCTTACTTTCAGGTCCCGGCACTCCATCTGAACCGTCAACTTATAGGTGTACTATGCAGACTGACTGTATTTTGTGACTATTTACGGTGAAGAGGTAAGAGCTACAGTCCCAATATAGACAAAAACAATATAATCTAGCAGAGACAGGCGATCTGTGCCTCGTACCAACCTTTGTGAGTACCAAGAGGCGTTAGACTTAGGAGGAAGTCAATTCTCGGCTCATTTGAAATTCTTGTAGTTTCAGAATCAACGCGCATGGGATCTTTGTTCCAAGCTCGACGGTCCTTGGTATGCATGTTGTTGTGTAGGGGGAAGTGACTTGAAGAACGGCTTTGCAAAGTGTGGTCTTTTCAGCTTTATTTACTCCTTTAAGGAGCTATCACTGACTCTTTAGGAGCATATAACTACATGGCGATTTCCACCATCGTACAAACGGATTCGCCGCCAAGAATAACAAACGCCACTACTTGGCCTCAAAGTTTGAACGCAGATGTTGAAAGGCAAACAACAACAAATAAATTACACATCCCCCATCTTCTTTTTGTAATTCTTCCTGGAAAACATCGACGTGAATGCAGACTGCTACTAGAGAGATATCTTGGCTTTTTTCTTTTTTTTTTTTTTGACGTCGTTACTGCGAAGCATCTTTTATCATGTGAGGTGAATGGCTGTCATTATTGCACTATTCTGTTTTGCTCGTGGGGTCAACGGTGGACTCTACCTGTTTGGGTTTGACACCGCACGACCCCGCCCTCCGCCAATCGGAACCTGTCCAAATGCCTGACACCAGACCACTTCTCAGCGGCTGGGACCAGTGAGGAAGCGGTTCTTTCAGGGTCTTGCAAGGAATGACAGCAGGCGGAACTTCGGCAATCGCTTCACTGTACATATTTGGCAGCGTGTGCAACGCTGTGTTGGTTCGTGTCATGCATGTTGGTCGTCAGTTTTGTACCACAGCATCGGACGAGAAAAGAGAAAACAATGCAGGTTTTGAAAGCTTGGATCATGTGCGTACCACATGCGGCATTTAAGTTGTCATTTGACAGATAAACAAACATTCCACGATAGTTTTTGGGGCTTCTTGTAATTCGAGCGTAAAGATCTGCAATCGACAATGACGACCATCGAAGCGCATCCCGTCGTAGACGCTGACGACAACGTTAGTTCCCGCTGGAACCGACCCACTGAAGCTAGCTAACTAACGGCCACAGCACTCTGACGCAGACTCGTCACTTGGTGCAGTATGAGATCAGCCCATGGCCACCATTACAGACCTTTGTTACTGATACTATGGCATAGGACAATGCATCTTCGACAGACAGTTTGAGAAGCTCAATTCTTGACTTTCGTCAAGAAAACGGAAGAACGTATCATGCTTTTCGAGACGGCAGTATGAAGCAAACTCCTCTACGATACGAGACTTATCACTGACGTGCCCAATCGCAGAATACAATCTCCCGAACGATGACGAGGAGAACGAAAGACTTGGTATGTAATCTCAAATACCGCCGAACGCAGCATAACAATAACAATAACATAACAACACAGATCTACAACATAACTTGTTCCTGCTCACTCTTGATAACAAGCTCGGTCTAAGCCCTCCCAACCTTCCCGACTCCAAGGTTAAGCGCGTCCTTGACGTTGGCACTGGCACCGGAATCTGGGCGATTGACTTTGGCGACGAACATCCCGAGGCAACAGTGAGCTACGCCATTAAAGCTTAACCAGAATAGCCGCTGACAAGATAGGTCATTGGCATTGACCTCTCGCCGAGCCAGCCGAGCTTGTATGAGTCAAGCTTATAGCCAAACGTGAAAAATAAGACTGATGATTCATAGTGTGCCACCAAATGTTCGCTTTGAGATTGATGATATCGACGAGGAATGGACTTACAGCGAACCGTTCGACTTTATTCACAGCAGATTTATGAACTTTAGCATTCAGAACTGGAAGTCGTACTTCACCAAGATCTACCAGTAAAATATGTCTTATTCTTCGTCAAATGAACTCTACTGACGCAAGCAGAAACTTGGCTCCTGGCGGCTATGTTGAACTGCAAGATGTCGATGTCATCATGGGCAGCGACGATGGCACCCTCAAGGAAGACCATACCATGTACAAATGGTGCCGACTTCTTGATGAGGCAGCCGGAAAGTTCAACCGTTCATTCGAGCGCACCACCAACTTCAAGGATATGCTGAAAGACGTCGGATTCGTTGATGTTGTTGAGACGCGCTACAAGTGGCCTACCAACCATTGGCCCAAGGACAAGAAGTACAAGGAGCTGGGCCAGTGGAATAACGTCAATGCAGCCTCTGCTCTGGAGGCGCTGACTATGGCGCCTTTCACGAGAGGATTGGGCTGGAGCCGTGAGGAGGTCGAGGTGTTTTTGGTGAAGCTGAGACAGGACTGGAACAACCCCAAGATCCATGCTTATTGGCCCATGTGAGTGTTTTGATTTCCTGGGAGAGATTGTGGCTAACTGTTCGTAGTTGCGTTACTTATGCTAAGAAGCCCGAAGCGTAGTGCTGGTTACGAGATTCAGATCTTCAGTGGGGTTTAGACTGGATAAATTGATTGGCATTCTTCCTACTATACAAACATAACTGGCAATAGAATTGATCTCAACAATTGAGCATCGTGCTGAATAAGCTTTGAGGCAGTCCTCTTTTACACTTCCTTTAAACTGAGTTCGTGCGGCGTGTTCGTTCTCGGCCGTGTCCTCCACATACGACGTGCATGTGATAACTGACAAATAAAAATAAGAATCTGGACCTTCTCCATCATTCAAGAGGACAGAGTTCATTTATGCAATCTGCCATGTATCTAACACTCTGTTATCATGTCTTATGCATAATTCACTGGTTTTGCATGTGTCTATATCCTCGCAATCGGACGACTGCTGTCCAACGAACTCAGGACAACGTGGCCGAGTGGTTAAGGCGATGCCCTGCTATCTCTTCTGAGACATCATAGGCATTGTGTTCGCACGCGTAGGTTCGAATCCTGCCGTTGTCGATGTTCTTTTTATCTCTTTTTGTCGTTTTCTGGTCTCTTTGGTTATTTCAGGACATTGAGAAATATCTGCATGTTTGGTGATTGAGCATCTTGAGCTTAGGAGACTCCCACTGTGGCTTGCCTGTTTCTCTTGACACCAGTCGACAAAATGCTTCTGTGAGTTGATTCTCTTGTTCTGTATCTCTCCGATCTGGGATTTGACATTAAATAACATCAACAAGTTATTGCTTTGGCTCTGGTAATTCCTAGCAAGACCAGTTTCTCTACATTCGTAATTCGCGTCGTTGGTGGGGCTCCACAATGCGACGCGATCTCGGGCAAACATAAATCGCACCGATTACTGTCTTGCAACAGTCACAATAATATGGACGCGTACTTTGGTAATCAATTTAGTCAGTCTATAGGTACTTGGTCAACTGTGCGATGTTGGTATTCTTTGGTTCGCGTACATCGAGGTGCGATGCCATGTTGAGTTTGCGCTCAGTAGTGTAACTGCCGACAACCAATCTATCCTTGAGTACATAATATTCACTTGTGGCAAGTTTACTAAACTCATCAACGGACTGGTTACCTTTTTATCCTCTGGTGCAACTGCATTTTATTGAATTTTCCACACCCATAATGCTCAGGCGCTCATTTCACTCTCTCGATTGTCTGAGAGCTGTTCTTCAGGGTAACCCAAGCGCCTGAGATGGTGCCCAGAGCAGCCCTGCAGCATGCAAGCTCTCGGGCTACTACTAGTTCGGCGACATTGGAAAATAAACGCAGATATACAGCATCACTGCAGATAACGTGCATTACATGTTGTCTGTCAGAATAAGCGATAGGACAATTGGCCAAAAAAGGAATCGCCTGTGTATCACAGGTGGCTGGATCTCTCCCGCCGGGAATTGAACCCGGGTCTCAAGCGTGACAAGCTTGCATACTGACCACTATACTACGGAAGATAGACAGGTTGAAACCTGCTGTAGTGGGGTTGCGGTTGGCAGTCGCAGCAAGGTCCATAGACGCATGGGCCACAGACAACACTGAAAAAAAGAAATTCGTGAAAAAAACCGTCACGCTCGCCTTAACAGCGCATCTGCGCCAACACGTCACAACAACACAACTGTCTGATGAAAACACAGACCAAAAAGTCAATTGCTGTAATTCGCAAAAAAACATGCAACAGCGGGGATTCGCTGGTCGTCACCGACCCAACTACTAATCCGCCGGTTAGTGGCTTGACTATGGGAGAGCGGACGGGGTTTCTTTCATAGTCGAGCTAGGTCTTGGCAAAAAAATCGAGTTTTACCGATATTGACCCGGATTGCTGCGTGCACGTGATAATGCGATCCTTGGCAACTCCGAAAACCGGACACGACAGAGTTCGCTCCTCACCGTTTGGAAGCAAGACCGTTATCAACCCCATAACCGTTAATGGCCGTTGATGACCGTTATTGCGAACAACTGCACCGTAACGAAGGCAGTCCCACTGCTTCTACCTCCACGCCCCTCCATGTCAATCAGTGCTTGTTTTAGACCGCAGCTAGCGAGCCGGGCACCAGCGCTAACCTCCTAAATCTAAGCGGTGAGATTTAAGTGCTCTTAAATCTAGTAATTGATTGGACCATGTTGGTGCTCCTAAATTTCGCTCCTGGTTTGCTACTCGCCCTACTTTATTTATTGGCTGAGATGGCTTCTTGAAGCATGCAGAGCAACAAGTCAATCGCTGTCGGCTGTCAACTTTCGACTCCGTACATACCTAAGCAACGCATTGCCCCCCCAGCCCCCCCAAGTACCTATGGCTGTTAGATAGGTAGCCACTTGCAAGCATCCCTGTGATCCCCCACCTGAAGGAGAGCCTGTTCTGCCGTTGACGTCACGGAGACACCTAGCTAACGAGGTGAGATGAGAAGTGCCTAGAATGCTATTAATTGTGTTTACAGAGAAAAATACTCGGTAACAATGCTGTCGGTTGCATGGGCGACAGGCGAGAGAATCAGAGAGACTATCAAGGTAATAAATAGTCTGGTTGTTGTGCTAATGACTATAGTAGGCCTGTTCTGCCTGATTTTTCGAATCTAGGACTTTTCTCTGGCGTCATGCAGCACATTCAACGACCAACAACGGATTGATCACTTCCCTCGTGTGTGAGTACGTAGTATTCGGCCGCGACCTGCACGACCATGTCAGGTCACAAGCGACCTGATATGTAGACCACTTGCACATTCATCACACAGGAGCCCGAAGACTGGCCCAACATTCTAGGCAGCAGCGTCGATGCGAAGTTGTATTGAGAACGCAGCCGGGCAATTGACTATATATAGCACCACGAAACCCATCCATACCGAATTGATCTTGCGAAAGGAGCAGAAGCAAACAAACAGGCAGTCAAACCTTTGACCTCTCTCTTCAGTCTTGTCAATCCCCTCTCTGATCACGTCGATCCCCTCTTCGATCTCGTCGGTTCCCTCTCTTCGATCACGTCGGTCTCCTTATCAACCGTCTCGTCGACCTACCCCTCAACTTCATCAACAACGATAATGGCAGACGCCGGAGGCGGCAAGAGTGGGCATGATAGCTATGACGGCGTCATCCAGGAGGCATCCTTTGGCCGACAAAGCCACGCCGCAGTGATCTCTTCAGGCGATGCAGCAAAGAAACGAAGAGAAGATTTGAAGAAAGCTCGTGCGGAGCAAGAAAGGAAGGCGGAGGAGGAGAGGAAGGCGGAGGAGCAGAAGGCGAATGAGGCCAAGTGATACAGGATGAATCTACAGCTCGGACTCTTATATTTCAGGATCTAAGCCCTATTTGAAAGCATCACACAGTTCCTTCTCATAAACTTTGAGCTCATCCATCTTCTTGTTGACCATCTCTTGGGAGTCTTGGCACCAAAACTTCGAGAGCGTTCTACTAAGATCGGAACCCAAGTGCGTGCCGAACTGGGGACAAATTTGATCCCATATAAGCCAGCGCATAGCGTCCACGGACTTGAGACAGTGCCAAAACCAAAATGCCTTTGAGTTCCACGTGTCTTGCATGACCCTTGAAAGAGGAATGTCTGAATCTGCCTTTGCTTCCTCCTCCTCAAACACACGCATAAACTGTTGCCGAGCCTCGTTGAATTCCTCAAAATGGTCTTTGTCCTCATCTTTGTCCTCATCTTTGTCCTCGTCTTTGTCCTCATCTTTGTCCTTGTTTTTGTCCTTCTCTTTTTTGTGCGCTACCTCATCGATCTTGCGATTAGTTACCCAGTAGGGCACGGCTAACATCTCCACGGGCAGTGCCGAGATCCATTCCAAGTCCAGCAGACAAGTGACATTCCAGTCATCATCAACAAAAATATTACTTGCATGTAGATCGGTGAACTGCAAGGCAAATGGCCCGTTTCGAAACTCTTTCTTGAGGTATTTACAGGACAATCCTCGCAGCAGGGTCCTCATAGCCATACTGTCACGACAATCTACTTCATCAACAACATTACGTTGACTAATAAAATGATTGTCGTGATATGAAATCATGTCAGAAGCAAAGGACTCTGTGCATGAGTATGTTTCGGTCCTCTCGATCGCTCTCCGCGTACCTTCATTCTCGAAGATCATCATCGAGCACGTCAATGGCCGGTTCGTTAGCCTGATATAGCAATCGTCATGGAACTGGAAAGACCCTATTCGCGGCTGAGGAACTCGGGCAAGGGAGAGCATCGCGCGTGCTATACCTCGGAACAGCCGTTCTCTGCGGTCTAGATCCTTGTAATGGTCAGGCAAGGTATGTGAAAGCATTCGTCCTACGCCAGGGCCGATATGTTCGAGCAGCATGTATGCAGTTGGTAAATGGTGACGCGACGGATGAAGGGTATACTGGGAGGGCACGTCGCGATGTGAAAGATCGTTGAAAAGACGCTGAACTTTGCGGAAAAGGCGTATATACCAAGGGCGATAGTTTTCATGGGAATACTGCAACGACAGTCAGATGGGCAGCGTATCAAAGCAAGCAAACGTACGTGGCGGTGATCGGCGAAGCCAAAACCGTGAAGGTAGGGAATACGAATGTCTGTGCAATGCCGCTGCATCCAGACATAAGCTCCGACTTCGCATCTCAACTTCTCCTCAATGGTACCGGGGTATTGTGCCTCGGCAAGTTTGTACGGTAAACAGCAGCGCAACATCAGACCGCGACGAACAGTACCCGACACTGTCGTGATAGGGATGCAGACATTGAAGCTCCCCTTGATCCATTGCGCCTGGGGCAGAACAATGCATTCAGCATCATTCCCTAAGTGTAGATGGTGTCTAACGAGAGACCGAATCGTGTCTTTTTGTTTATCGAGATTGTCGTAGAGCTTTTTGCGATGTTCGGTATATCCCAGTTTAGTAACGATATCGTCGAATTCGTTTTGCGCATCTGAGTAGTTGATCCAAGTGCCATCTTCAAGCTCGAGCTTGAGATGACGTGGTGGACTCATGATGGGCGCGTTGAAGTAGCCAGAATGAATTGTACACTCAGATACCCCTGAATTCGGGCGTCATCTCAAACAATGAGCGGTCAGTACTGGCAGAACTTTGCCGTTTGTAGCCGCGGTAACATCGGGACTCATGACGTAGCACTTGCCAAGCCCTTAGCGGCAGCACTAACTTGCGGCTTAAATCTCCAAGATCCCCATTCGACCTCAAAGCCAACAACACGTTCGCTTACCAATGAGGATTGACCGACCAGGAATTGCTTGCATAAAGCAGGATTCGATTAAATTTCTAGCCTTACTCAGAATGAAATAAAAGTATGTTGGTTGGCGGCAAAAAGGGATTTGGAAAAATGGAGTCTTAATATTAGCTAACGGAAGTTATAATGGTAATTTTACGTCACGTCGCAACACCAGTCATCAATGGGGGTAGAAGCATCATAGATGGCCTATTCCTACTTATGTAACTGAAATATAGACTCGCATGGAGGCCACTAACTAGTAAAGTCCCCTATTTCCAAATGATGAATGCTAGATCCGTGGACTGGCTAGAAATGACCATCCTGGGTTCAAACCAAGAGATTTAGATCTGAGAGAGCGCGAGTCGTTGGACCCCTTACCAAGTGAGTCTCCTTCTAGCGA
>NW_024573955.1:47568-52714 GCF_900044065.1 Fusarium mangiferae | reverse complement strand
TTACAACCAGCGTTACTTCTCGCCCAATGGCTGACAAGCGAGTCTCACAGTTGGGACAACTCTGACCAGGAAAACCCAGAGAAGGGCAAATACATGGTTCAGACTAGAGACCAACAACCCCGATTCTTGTCATSACCGGTTCAAGACTGCGTTTTGGCCGTGTATTTTTGTTCATGAGAACAAGGGGTCAATTCGCAGGCTTTGAATCAACAGACATTGTGTCAAGCAAAGGACCTGCAAGACAAAGAGTATATGTATCCATAACAGATGCAAGGAGAAACAGCGCGCAATTGAGACTATGTATCTGATCTACAGTCTAAGTGAGCACCCAGTGGCTTTGCTCGGAATACCAATCGAGTGGGAGTATGAACGTGATCTATTGTATAGAGTCCTTACCGGAAAGCTTGTCAAGGGACTGAAGCAAATAAACCGTGACGAGGTTTTGCAAACATTAAGTTTGCTGAGTAGGATTACAAAAGTTCGTTGGTGGACGAGGGCCTGGACATTCCAGGAAGACTATCGAGGAAGGCCAGATATGACACTACTCATCCGACATCCTCAATTCTTAGAAGCAAAGAAACAGGACAATAGGATTTTCTCAGATGTTCCT
This sequence comes from Fusarium mangiferae, assembly GCF_900044065.1. Lineage (NCBI taxonomy): Eukaryota > Fungi > Ascomycota > Sordariomycetes > Hypocreales > Nectriaceae > Fusarium > Fusarium mangiferae. The sequence goes on along the minus strand of NW_024573955.1, from coordinate 52,104 downwards.
AATGAACTCTGTATCAAAGCCGTCTGCTTTAGCAAAGCCAGTACCGAATTTTGCCGTGCGGTCCAGGACGAATCAACACAACGGGGCGACGTATAACATCATACGAAACATATCATGGGAGTGGAGGGGAAATATACACTCTTATTAGACAGAACAATGCCTATGACTCCAAAGGTCATTGCTGACATCCAAGGACAAAGACTACGCGTCGCATAATGCGAACGTGAACGTCTCGAATATCCTTGAGGACTCTCCATTGACGCTTGTAATCCTGGCGTAGGAGGTCGTTGCCTACGGCGAGTCGATCGCCAACGTCGGAGGCGAACCGCCAGGTACTCCAGTCAAACTTCCCTGGTAGCCACCAGCCAAAACCGTGCGACGTAGACGTCTTGTTCAGACCTAGCCCTTCTCGCTCTACCTTGACGATCCGCGCTTCCCCACCCTCAACTCTCACGCGCTGCGTCGACGTCCATCTATCTCCCCAGAGTACCGATTCTTTCGCGATGAGGGAACAATCGTAGCTGAACCGAAGTCCACGAAGCGCTGCTGCCATAACAACAGTCTCGGGAAGTGAATATTTCAAGCCGGTCTGCGATTTTACATATTCAAATAGGAAACAATATCGATTGACGCTAGCACGGAGGAAACGGGCCATCGTTTGAGAAGAAACGGAGAAGAATGGATGGTCCCTCTCTTCATCTTCTTCATCATCGCCTGACCCATCCTGCGGGGGGCTAGATGAGAACAGACCAGTGATACGCCGTAGAAGGGCCAATGATACCCTGTCTTCTGCACGTATACCATATGTGAATGGGTGATGTGTTGATTCTTCATGATGTATCTCATCATCGTCATCCTGGTCGACAGCAGGAACGTTGCGATGAATACGGAGCTTGCTCAGACGGTAGGCACATTGTACTCGGGACTGGTGGGCACGTGCCCCTCGTGTGGAGTTACGTTGATCTCTGAGATACGATGGGTCTAGCGCCATGCTCTCGGTGTGGCGGTTCTGGAACGGGTACTGCTTAGCTGCATCGAAGGGAACTTTGATGAGGTTGTAGAACTGGCTATACACGAGACCGTTTCGAAGCTCCCAGCTTGATGAACTAGGAGTGATGGTCATGTCTCTCGCATCGCGAAGAGTGACAAACGGATAGGTCGTCCTGCGGATTGGCGGAGCCTGACGTTTGCCCGATTCGTCCTTGCAAGCGTCTTCCTCACGATGATACAGCCGATTTTGGATCCGGCTCCACTGTAGCCGGCGACGCCAGAGCCTATCCATGCAGCAACGGCGCCAGATAAGCACGCGTCCATGTGGTCCTGTATCGGCCGGCGTCATCTGGCGGCCGATGTCAATGTAAGTGACATCCGGATCAATGTACGCCTCGTCAACCGCAGAATTCCAGTGGTGCTGCCACTCCGCGAGTGCCGACTCGAACGTGGGCCGCATCCATGTCAGTTTGGTGTTTTTAGCAGCCATGTAGAGTCGCAACCCTGCATATTCAGGCCAGAGAGCAGCCCTGGAATGTATCTCCTCCCATAAAGCTGCGAGGTAGCGGGACTGAAGCGTGACGTAGAAGTGCTTGCGTCGTGACCCCGGCTGTGCGGCCGGACCGTCTCGTCTTTTCGCTCCGGTAAACCCATCCAGTTCTTCTTCCATATCGGCCTCCTCTTCCTCCGCCACCGCCAGAGCTGCTAACGCTTCCCGAGGCGCACTGCAGTCCGAAGACGCGATGGCATGTGTCTTTGGGATATACTGGAGTATGTTATTGTCATCGACAACAGCTTGTATGGCGGGCAGCATCACCTCCTCGTACCAGTGCACGAAGTTCTTTTTGGGAATACAGGTCTGGCTGTAAGGATCGGAGAGCTTGCCGGAGAAAAGGGCAGGGAAGAAGGCCCAGATGAACGTATCCGCAAGGCCAATGACACGTCCAAGGCAGTAGTTGGGGATGGTATGGAGAGGCTGGGTTGTCACTGTGCCATCTTGCTCACGCGTACCTGGGATTTCCATGCTCAGATGGACATTATCGACTAGGTTGAGCGTGACATGCGACTGAGTGTACCACTGAATCCCCAGCCGGGCCACGCCAAGGGACGTGGGGAAGCTGCAAAGACTATCGATGTCGTAGGACGACGATATCCTGTCATCTTCCAGACGTCGAGCGCTATGGTTAGAATGCATGCAGAGATAGGGCGGATCTTGTTCACCCTCTACCAAGCCTTCCATGGCGGCTTTGCAGGGTCCGCCATAGCGTGTTAGGCCAGCGTCCGGTGATGAGGACTCCCGCGTGCCGGACCTTAAGAGATCCTTCGCTGGGTCAAGGACGCAAGGTAGTGGCCCGTTTGTGCCATCCTCCCTAGTTACACCCTCTAACCTCTTTGCAATATCTAATAGAGAAGAGCAGTTTGGAGAGGCGCCTCGCTTTGTAGTTGCATCCGCCAACTGGGAGGAGTGGTCCTCTTCATGTTGCCGGGACGTACATCCTACCGGTCTGCTCCACTCTTGGAACAGGAGCAGCGCAGGGTCAGCCGGCTCTGAGATGGTAACTGCATCGTTACTACTACTCCTCCTGCTGCCGATGGAGGTGGCACTGTGATTTGTTGTTGCGCCCAAATATTGCGATATCACCTCGATCCAGTACGATATAGCACCAACCTCTCGCAAGTCTGGGTCTTGCATCTCGGACAAATACGGCTCCTGCTGTGTCCAGTCGAGTAGCCCGGGCTGATCTTCTATCATCAAATCCTCACTATAATAATGCTCTCGTGCGGTCAGAAATCGTCGGGCACATTCCACGACTATGACACCGCATGTCCAGCCATTTACTTGTCGAGTGATTGGCACATCGCAAATGGATGCGGGCGCAGAGTCCGGAAGTACCGAGTCGTGGATGTCTCGGAGCGCAGAATAGTAGCAGTTATCACGACTTCCAAGTGAATCGCAGAAGAAGAAATGCGGCCGTGCTGGCTGGTAGATGGCGAGTGACCAGTGACCGACCCCCTCCTCGATACCTGGACGAAAGATCGACAGTATTGTGGCATCATGCCGTCTTATGTCTTCGATCTCGGCCTGGCTCAGCTGGATAGAGTTGTTCTGAGGCTCACCAAGATGGATGGCGCGTGCGAGCGTCGTGACGTCCCGGCGGCCGCTCAGCTCAATGGCCAGCCGCATACCGCAGAGAACGTCATCAGTGGTAAGGTAGTCTTCCCGTTCCAGCCGACGACGGAGGTTCCACGAGTAGAGCCCATGATGAATCCATTCTACTCCAAACCCTCTTGGTAATGAATTGGAGGATGGCGATGTGGCACTAGAACGATCGACAAAGCCTGAGTGTTCCTGCGTGAACCTTTGCACGCCCGTGGCTGATGGTAGAAGAAATCCGTTGCAGTCATAAGCTTGTGAAGTTACTCCATTTGAAGAGTTGTCTGAGGAGCGAGTACAAGGCCGCCGTACCCAATTATCCAACGTGCTTGTATTTCGTAACTGCGATGACGGCGTTGCAGATGATGTCGCATGGCTTCGTCCCTGGGCTTCATCAGATCTATGTGATAACCGAGCAGAGCCTTGAGGTTGTGGAGTCGAGGATCTCCCATCGACCTGCAAAAACGCTGAGCCGGAAGCTACTGGTGATTCGATCGTATCTGGTAAGCCGCGTCAGTACCTCTATCAAGACAGAGCCACGCCTGAACTATAGGTTCACAAACTTTCTGCCAGACCATCGTCACTATCCCTCCTTATTGCCTCGCTGTCTGGCGACGTCGTGATGAGCAACTGCTGAACCTTATCAACTAAATCCTGCAGCTCTTCGTCTCGAGCTTCGAGCTGCGGAGAATTGGCTTCGCCCCTGTCAATGACCGCGTCGTAGCCATCTCCTGTATTGTCTTGTCCTTGTGATATAAGCTCGAGTTGCATTTGGGAGTCCTCGAACAACGGATTGTAGTTATCTTCGGGTGCATCATCTAAACTCGACCGTGCGGCCCGTGAATTCTCGTGATGGTTCCAGACAGGTGGATTCCACAACGTTGGTGCCGCTGTTGGGTCCGTGTCCGCCTCACCCGCACAAGTGGACTCGGCTACTACATCTTGCTCTAAAGGTGTTGGTATGTTAAGATGCGGCTCTAGGTGGAGGCCAATACCGGGGTTCGTAGTCGATGGTAGAGCAGGTGGATGGGGTTGGTAATGATACACAAACTCCGCATTCTGCGATCCAACGGTGACGCGGTGGGCATCAACAGATTGTCCGTGTTGTCGTTGGTAGTATCGTTGCGATCGCGCGCGTTGCGAGGCGAGCCGCTCCTCTTCCGTTCTTTCTGCTTCTTGGACTCGACCGAAACCGATGGAGGCGGCATGATCTCAGGGCGCGAAGGGATCTCGAGAGGATACAGCAGAACAAATTGCACGCTCATGGATTGGTAGGTTCGTCAAGTCTTTCTGTTTCTCCCTCTGCTTCCGGCGGTGTTTTGGTCATTTTCACTCTTGATCTCCCTCTACATGTCGGTGCGACGCGTATTTTTCAACCTACCTGGTAAAGG
>NW_024573955.1:41084-46178 GCF_900044065.1 Fusarium mangiferae | reverse complement strand
GAGCATTGGCATGTGACACTGCAAGCATGACTAAGCTGACTGATGGAATCTACTAATCCATAATAGGAAATGTAACGCTTGACAGACAAACTTCATTATTCCGTAATAGGAAATGTGACGCTCGATCGAGAGTCCAACCTTCGCTATGTTGGATGACATGCCACGGCTACAATATTAATCAAAATTGAATAAATTTGGCTCGGAATACTAATTCGAGCCTTAGAAAGGGGCACGTAATTTAGTTTAGCCGAGAAATGTGCTGGTGGCTTTTAACCCCAAGTCGAATTTGCCTTCTGGAATTAATACCAGTGGTAATTGGTACAGTAAGTTAACTATTTTGAGCTTTAGTATGAGCCAGCGCTAACTGAACTAAGTTAGGCCCAGATTTGTCAGCCTTTCACCCCAACAACCAGGCTCCAGAAATAATAACATTGCAATCTCATTCTGCTAGCATCTACATCATCAGAACAGGCTTATTGTCATTACAGCGACGTTACCCCAAACTTACATTTCATGAGATTCGACACAGCAATCAGCCAAGTCACGCGCTGGCTTCAAGATATACCTATTAATTTTCAGAATCCTGAGACCTCAATCCAAGTCAAAAGTCACGCTTCGTCAAAACGGAGAAAACTGTCAGACTCAGACCCTTCATGCGCATCAAAGCGCCGACTACTCTTATCTCCACCCGCATCTTTAAATCAGGTGGAAATGGATTCTTTGCCAAGGGCAGTTTCGACACCGAAAAAGCGACAAGCTGCCGATGACGCGAACCGAGATAATGACGATGAAAATGACAACGACCAGACACCACGAGGTGACCCTAGAAAAGAAAAGTCAAGAGGGAAGAGCACAGGAACCAGTGCTTCATCTCACACCAGCAGCACGTATTCTCGGAGTAGCAAGCGCTCCAGAGGATCTCAATCTCCAATAAAAATGTGGCCTCTGGAAGGACCTCTCGGCCATAAGCTAATGCGGGCAAATCCATTCGGCCATCACGTTCCGGCAGTTCAGGAGCTCATTGACCAGTTTGATGCAGTCAACAGAGGACGCTCCATCATGCCCAAATCTCTCTATCAGAGCCTCAGAGATGTTGGCGTGGGAAGATTATATGATGACATGTTTTTCGAGCAAGACACCGCGGCAGATAGGCCTTGTGATAAGGACTTGGTTCGGTATGCCCAGCGCATCGCTCAGCATTCAAATACATGCGCAAGCCAGCTGCAAGATGAGGGAGCATGGAACAACCTCGTGCATTCCCGCTTATTAGACTTGTTTGTTCACGACATGCAAGACGGACCAGACCATGATATGATTGACTTTCTGCCTTGGTAAGCATGGCACTTGACGGAACTACGGGATATTGTCTCTGACCTTTCTAGTTTGACAACAAACATGAACCTCAGTTATCATCGCTTCAGCGAGCCGACCAGCCGGGTTGATTACATTATCCGCATACTGCACGAGTCTCAGGATGATGATGTAGGAGACCATGAACCGCTCCAGTGGTTTGACTCTAACAGGATGCCATTGTTGAATTGGACCACCAGCCAGTTACTCCCTATAGCCTTCAGTATCGAGACTAAGCGTTACGGTGGTGGCGTTGCGAAGGGTGAGCAACAGCTAGGTATATGGAACGCTGCGCAATGGGAATTCCTTATATCAAAAGCCGGAGAAAAGGCTGTCAAGGAGCTTGACTTCATTCCAGGCGTTGTGGTGGAGGGGCATACCTGGTCTCTTGTTATCACTACAAGGCACCTGAACAGAACGGTATGTGAGATATTCTTTCTCTGACACGTAGATTTTGCTGACTAACATATAGAATGTTTTCCCGGGCATTCAATTTGGAAACACGCACTCGATCATTGGCGTATTCCAGGTTATTGCCGGTCTGCGAATACTACGCACCTGGGCCATAAAGACGCTCTGGCCATGGTACAAAAAATACCTTCCGGGTATGGGCCAACCTAGTGCAAGGGACTTGGTGACGGTGGCAGGACTTAATGAGAGCCGACTGATTTGAAGCTAGTATTGAAGCGAACATATAGCAGATAATTACAGATGTTTCTCCGTTCACAATATAACTTGACTCTGGGATAATCAGAGCCGAAACTCTGGAAATAAACCTGGAAATAAACCTTCGTGTTAGTAATAAATTCCTGCTTTGATCTCCTCTTCACGATCTCGCACTCTTTATGCCTTTTGCAGCCTGAGACTGGCGAAACAGTCTAAAGGTGTTGCTACGATGGCATCTACTGAGTAAATCCATGATGAATGGCTTTTTCAGGGAACAAGGTCAGTGCTGGCTGATACGGGAAGAAGGACTGCAGGCAGGTTTTTAAACAACCTGCAAACCTGCAGAATATCACGATGAAATCGATCCGCTTCATCGTTCGGAATTAGCATATCGATGTCGCGGGCTTTCCGGAAGCCAAATTGGTTGGGATTTTATCTTATCTTATATCTAGGGATGTTTTCCGTTCTGCCGCTGCTGTTGCACGCGAATTCATGGATCTCGACGACCTCGAGATTGCCAGTCTGCATAGTCCTGCGAAACCATCAACAGAGCGTCAGCTCCCTCTCNCCCGGGTGTACGCACTGGCTGAACTCTACGACATACCTGCCTTGAAAGCGACGGCGCTCGAGAAGTTCAACAGGACCATACAAGACCACTTCCATCCAAATCGATTCCTGGACGGTGTGGAAGAGGCATATGCGTTCGACAATACAGGAAGATAGGGGGCTACGAGACATAATTGTCCAATTTTTCTATAAACATCCAGATTTACTAAAGCAGGAACGAGTAACAGATATTCTCCAGAAGGTACACCCTTCAACATTTGACTTGTTTATGTACCGGCAGGAAATGCGGTCAAAATAATATCCTCAGATTATAGCAAGAATAATCTCTAGTATCATCACTACAACTACAGGGCCTTTGTAGCGTTTCCTAACTCATCCCTAAACATCGGTCTCCGCCTTGGAAGCATAAGCCCGCTGTATCAGTGTCCATCGGTGCTTAGTATCCAACTCTATCTCCGTTTTAAATGTCACCTCTGCCTTGTCCAGAGCATCTCGAATTTCTGACCCAGCCACTTCCTGGCTTTCCTTCATGCTGTTTTCGTTTTCAACCAGGATCGCCCTCTTCCTGTCACGCAGTTTGGCTTCTTCAGCTGCAATATACGCCAGCTTTTTCTCTAGCCGGACTTGCAACTGTGACTTTTCTTGATTCAGTTCGTCGCATGCCTTTTTCACCTTGAGCCTCAGGCTTCTGACGAGGTCCCGGTACTGGTCGACCTGTAAAACATCCAGAAGCCTCTCTGCAACGCCAAGCAGCTCTGTTATTTTACTTGACTCCATGTTACGACGACGGACAGCAGCGTTGCGAATCTCGATCCCTGACTCAAACAATTTCTTAAGTTCTTCGTCAGTGGCATCTGTAGTGAAAGCAAGCCGTCGATTGAGGAATTGCTCCATCCAGTCACTCAGCTGTGCGGCCACAGCGCAGTCCCAGCATTGCTCCTCCAGAACATCTTTCATGTGTTTGCGCGCATAGATATAGCAAGCTCGCTCAAGATACTTCTGTAGATCGACCATAAGCTCGTGCTGGCTGCTGAGCGACAGGCGCGCTGCATGTCGATCGCCTTGGGCTCGTCGCTCAAGACCTGGTTGTCCATCGCCCTCTGGAACTGTATGATATCAGTTAGTATGCTCTGACGTTTTCCAGTTCCGCCACATAATCGTTAGAACCACGTACAATTTACTGCATTGGCTGGGGCCCCTTCTGTCAGAACAGCTTCCCCTATAAGGTCCTCTGCATCTCCAGAAGGCTCAAGGATCAACTCGTCCGGGTTGACCGCTCCAATGACCCTATCTTCTGCTACCGTCTTACCTACAGCCTTGACTGCAGGAATATCGCCGCCAAGGTCAGGAAACATACGCTGTGCGGTAGAAGGATTTGCAAACACTCCATCGCTTGCCAGCTTCTTCACCCTGGCCTTTAAACCTTCCATACCATACTTTCCGATGAGCTGTCGGACATTTTCTCTCTCCTGTCGGTTCATAACGACGATATCGCTCTTTTTCTGCCCGGACTTGATGCTTTTCGTCAGCGATTGGACGTCCTTGAATGCCATATAGATGTCTTGGTTCTCAAGCACACTTCCCGATGCAGCTACAGCGGCTTCGTTGATGTTCCCCGCCTGTCTGCCGATGGGCTGTTCATATGCACAACAACGACTGCATATTGCCTCCCCAGACTGGGCATCCCGAGAGAGTGTGATGCTGCCACAGATGTCGCAGTGAGAACAACACTTTAATTCAGTTGAAGGAGTGGTCATAATGTTCCGGTGATGATCTCCGATTAGGGCGTTATAATATTTTAGAAAGATAGAAGTTGCTATTACTTGATGATTCAGAAGCGGGGGTTGAGAGACATTGGTCTATATGTACCCTGCAGCACGATATCTCAGCCGTGATACATGCTGCATGGATGCCTGGGCGCCTAACTCTTGAATCAGGCTCTGCAGGCCAACACAATCTGTGCGTCTATCCAATCAACTTCATCTCTTTAGCATCAAACCAACAGCGCACTTGAGATCATTGACTCGTCCGCCAAGTCAGCTCATGCTAATATACCAACCCGCGGAGTATTGTGCAATGCAACTGCTGTAGCCCCGTTTACCATATGCAGTACTCCAGAGCTGAGTGTAAAACCGTATCTGGACTAAAAACCCAACGTTACGGGGCGATCCAGAACCGACTGCTTATACCGCTTTCCAGCTCTCAACCTTCAGCGTCGAGATTATGTCTTCTCAATTAACAGCTGGCCGCTTATGAACGGCCACATTCGTCTGCTATTGCCATCGAAGTTGTTACGTTCTCAAAGCCCCGCATCTCTTACTACCCCGCCCTGCTCGGCGCCCAATGAAGGAAGGGTTGGGAAGCCTTCAGGGCCTAGACTCCATAGGTTTCTTGCCAGCGTTGATTGAGAAAATGCAGTCACTTCCCCTTTCATCCGTCCCAATGCGCCTGTCCAATAAGGGTTGAAAATGTGCAGCTATTTCATCCATGCTCAATGCGGCCGCGCAACCA
>NW_024573955.1:19520-37534 GCF_900044065.1 Fusarium mangiferae | reverse complement strand
GTGATTCTTCGGGAGCAACTGGACAATCCTAACCAACTGTTCATACGCGAAGGTCYTGTCAAGYTACCATRCGAAGACAAAGGTCTTGGTGCATTATACAAACAAATTCGGGAACGGGCTTCATTACAACGGTTCTCTACAGATTTATAGTCGACATCGTGATAGGGTAGCTGCGAGAGATTATTCACGTTATTGTCGCGGCCTATGACAAAATATGACAGCTCTTGCTAAGTAATCAGCTCTATGTTTTCAGGTTGCAGACTGTGTTAGGTTAGCAAGTGGAACGTTGTTAGGTAATAACCGTAAGTCAACACATGATATGTAGCGATTATTTAATAAATGACTGAATGAATGGATTTCTTTCGTCCTATAGAATATACCTCATTGAACTTACAACGTCTTATCYCGTCGTCGAGACATCTGATGGGCGGTTCCATCTTTTCGAGGGCTGATGCTGTACGCAAAACCCGCCCAGCCTCGCCGGGTTTCCCATGCYAAGAAGTATAAATACCACAGCACTGTATGCCAAGTTGAACAAAGTTACGTTATTTCTACCGTAYCCAGAGTTCCAAGTAGACCCACCTTCAGAATATAGGAACTTCCCGTAAATAGGCATACTGTTGGAAAGTGAGCAGGGGTACACGACAATTAGGATTAGAAGAGTAGGGTCCAACTCATTCCATAGACTCTTGTCCTTATCAAACTTAGGAAGGCGCGCCTTACTGACGCCCGACAAGAGACCTTGGCCTCCTGCTCACCTCGCTTAGCTACTGAACTAGTAGGTGAGTTCTAGCTTTTACTGTAGTAGAATATTTCAGTTACATGATAATAGGGGATCGGCCGCTGCAGACCGCATGAGATGCAACCTGGCCGCCTAGTATAGGACCAAGGGACCCCATTGTCAAGGAATGTCAAAACAAGCCTTGGGAGTCAAGACTGGGTGAGTTCGAAGAAATTTGATTGAGGGCTCTCGAGCCTCAGCCGAATGAGTGACTATTCAAACTGCATTTCCTCTTCTTCGTAACTCCTTCCACAATGATATCGAATGACTGATAAAGTGTCGGTTCCTTGTTCGTCTTACTGTTTCCATATATCACCCCTCACTGACCAGCTTCCCAAGCGATTAAAGGTTCAGTCCTATGATCATCGAGTCAGAAACCTGACGTTGACAGCGACGACATTGGGAATGCCCATGTCAATCTCGGGAGGTACGACGTCGAGTCACCCCCAACGCCTACGCTTGATGGAAATCGACGCAGGGGTGCCTCTTCGTGGACCAAGCGGTCCAGACTTCGTAGCCGCCATAGGGTTCCCTCTTATATGGTCACTATGGTCCCTGTGCGTAATCCAAAAGTGCCCACCTGGATAGCTTCTCAAGGAAAAAACGGATCCGAGCCTGGGGGACACTACCATCATGGCTAAGAGACCCGGTCCCGCCTTTCAAGGAGAGGTTTATGCAGGCAAGTACCACTCGATCGCGTACCGGGCCCACAGTGCCCGCACAAAAGGTGGTCCCAGGGCAGCCACGGAGGGACCTAGAAGATCAAGTGAGTAACTCGCAGCCGATCTGCATACATGAATGGGGTGAGTGAGTGGACAGAACGTTACCAGTGAAAGCAGGACATGCTGCGTGAGACCCAGATGCGTCATAACCCGGGCGAGAGTGTCATGACCGCCGTCTCTCTCCACAGCACCGAGGATAGCTTCGACAGCCGTAGCAACCATTCCGGGTGTAACCCGAACGGTGCCACCGTTGACGTTGATGCAGGTGTCGAGGCCATGTTCCATACCGACTCGGGCAAGATTCTCGTTGCTGATAAGGTCATGTCGAAGCATAGTCCAGCAGTCTTTGCGGAGTGTCTGTTAGCTGTATCCGCTCACGAACTCGGGTTTCTAAATTCAACAAACTCATAACTAACGTTTGTCAAGGCCCCGCTGCACCCAGATGCTGCACAAGTAGAAAGCGACAGCGGAATCGCCGTAGATGGCGAGGCGGTCATTCTTGGGCATCCTCTGAAGAAGGCCATCCAAAATATAGACGGACTTAGAATCCGCTGCAGCGTTCAGGGCCTCGGCGCAGAGTACCTTAGAATTGAAGCAGTATCCAATAATTGCCTCGCACTGGGAGACCTTTGGACCAAAGCTGGAAGAGAAATCCATGGTTGCTGTGAGGTGTAGACCGGAATAGGAATAGAATATGGGACTCAATTTTAACAAGTAAAGGTTTGAGAACCAACATGAGATGGTGCGGACCTCAGCTATTATAAACCATTCAATCAAGGCTAAGTCCCCCCCTTCGTAGATGTCATCGATGAGGGGCAAGTGGGGCAGGCACTTACGGAGTAATTTAGAGCCGATGGCAGTCAAGCATCAAAAGCAATCTAGCGCGTAATTGTGACTTGAGGCACGGAAGAGGCAATAAATAGTATAGACATATGGAATAGACCGGAGATACGTATACACGTGGGAAGTAAACAGGGGTGCACGACAATTAGGGGTATACAACAGTTAGGAATAGAAGAGTAGTGTCAAGCTTCTGATCAGTTGCTTTGCCTTGCTGTGCTATGAACCCATCTGCGTTTTCGGCCGGGTCTATCGTTTTCCAAAGGCTGAGAACCTARATGTAAGCTTCCCTCGATGTAATAAATCGATGCATCTACTTGAAGTGCATTTTAGCGACGAAAACCTATGGGTGACCTGAATCCGTTGGGTGCAATGGATTCACATCGCCATTTCATTAGCGCCTTTTTTTTATTATGGAAAAGCCATTAGATTCAGAGCTGAATCTGCCGCGCAGCTAGGATAGGTAGGAAATGAAACGCTTGACAGACAAACTTCACTATTCCGTAATAGGAAATGTGACGCTCGATCGAGAGTCCAACCTTCGCTATGTTGGATGACATGCCACGGCTACAATATTAATCAAAATTGAATAAATTTGGCTCGGAATACTAATTCAAGCCTTAGAAAGGGGCCCGTAATTTAATTTAGCCGAGAAATGTGCTGGTGGCTTTTAACCCCAAGTCGAATTTGCCTTCTGGAGAGACGACCAGACTGAAGCGCTAATAACAAGCTCGTCACTTTGCCGAAATTGATCGGTGAGTTTTTTTGCAGTCTTGTATCTTCTCCAGCCATCAGTCACGGCTGAAAAGTATTTGCGCTCCTCTTTCTTGATTTGTTCTGGTGATAAGTCTTCTAAGACCAATTCCATTCTCACTTGCTCCATATCCGATCTCTGTTGCAGATTTCGAATATGCTTCAGAGGAGAAGCAACGCTGGAATTTTTTATTAGATCATATAAAGCAGAAAAGTGTTGGAAATCGCACAGTGAGTCCATGTTGACCCATCTTATGAAATGCCATATCGTCTCCGCTAATGACCAGAGCACAGAGCTGGCGCCGCTTGTTACTCCTATATGATCCATGAAACTTGTCCTAAACGATGCCGTTGCTGAAACTGATGGTTGATCTCTCGGATGGGGCATACCGGGTGTTACAAGAAGCTGGGGGATAGGGACCGTGGACGCAAATGACCAATCAATGATGCAGGTGATGTTGAAGTCTTCATCGACGAATATGTTGTTGATACTAAGATCAGGATGGCTAATTGCAAAACCGCTTCCGAAGCATTCAGTGACTTCAGGATGATTGGTTGTGGCCAAACTTGGTATAATATCTTCGACGGCTTTCCCAGCAGCCAGGTAGTCGAAGCGGTTTTCACCGCTGTCGATCTTCAAGCCAATTGTCACAAAGTCGTTCCAAAGGTCTGTCGCTCGGCGATACGTCTCAGGATTGTCAAATTCGCTCTCAGTTGGTACTGGAGCTCTAAAACAGTGGTGACTCATATCAAGATCCTGAACGTGTACTAGAAATGTGTCGAGCAAAGAGCGATAAAAGATTTCATCATTTGGGAAGGGTCCGCGTTTGATTTGCGAGAGGGAATGGCGGTCTTGAAAATAAAATGCCGGATTTAGTGAATGTTTTGTGACGAAATGTCCGTCTTCTTCAAAAAGCGATCCAATCTGGTCAAACTGCAAGCGGAGTAGCTGGGAAGATATTTTCCCGAGTTCTGCCATGACCTTTTCCTGGGCTTTGAGAGAGATGGTTTCGCGGTTGTTGTTCATCTGCAATTGATGGGGACCATTGAGCCACGACCAGGAAGCTAGAGAAGTGCCCTTGGCTTGGCTCATTAAAATATAAGGGACCCCAACATCGTTTGATGTAGTGCAGCTAATATTCTATCAGAACTATTGGTTCATGGCTCGGGTTACCAAAAACATACCTATAATCATAAACGATTGGCACGGGTATTGTGCTGTGTTGCGAAACGTACTTCATCGTTGCCACCTCACTCGCAATCAGGCCTGGCACCAACTCCTCCGGTAGCCTCGTTCCAAAAGACTCTTTTCGTGGTGTGCGAAAGATCCATTTTACGCCATCATCGAATGAGATAATGAAAACCCAATTGAAGCTGCCACTGAGCGGGGTTTGTGACGAATCGCATGAGCAAGGTCTTTTCCGCAAATCGCGTGCCAGCCGAGCGACAGCTTCGAGATCCAAAGACGGGCGGAAAATACCCGGTGCCATTACGACCAGCAGACGGCAAGCTGCTCTCCGAATGAAATGGTTGAAGGAAAGGTAATCAATCTTAAAAGGTTGGAGATTTAGTGTGGGGAAGCGAACCTCTTGACTTTTTGCCTGAGGCATTACTGCGGAAGCCACGTTTTAGGCAGCCATGCCAATCACATGGTTCCTTATCCAAAGAAACAAATTCCGAAGCCCTTTTCAAATTCTTCTTTCACAATGATCATCACTTGTACCAGTTCGATCAGACATAATTACCAAAGTTCCTTATTGTTGAACATGCCTCGAAAGCGCCGGCAGCAGCCAGGCACTCCTCCAGACCTGCCAGAGATACCCCAAGGTGCCTACAAAAAAGCATATTACCCCCACCCGGATACGGTTTATTACTATTTAGGTCAGATGAAATCAAACTTATAGATACCATATGCGCTAAGGCTTCCTAGGTGAGGGTTTTTGGCGCCGGGGTACGATAAGCAATGAAACTCAGAGCACTAGTCTTCATGTTGTATGCCATCCATCACGGGCGCTTCGAATGCCTGAACTAATGGCTCCAGGTTATTGACGAGGATCTCGGATCATCCTATTCTGTCAGGGTTGAATACATCCGCAAGAGAGCTGACTGGGATCAATGAGGGTATCTACTTATTTGCGCAGAGGCTATTGATAGGCTCGCAATTATGAAAAGTCCAGTAGGCAAACGCAAGCTAGGTCTTCAAGGCCGCCACCATTTTTTTTCTTTTGGCTAACCTAATCCTGTTATATAGTTCTTTGGTCTAAAGACATACAGAATGAAGTTTTGAATTAAAATTCTTGTTGCGCCATGTCATAGTATATTGCGATAGAATGACTCTCAACCGAGTGTTACATTTCCTAGTTAAATCAGCTAAGAAAAATGTCAAACGCATCAAACCATAATCGTAGTAGTTTTGCTATGACCAGTTCTTCCAGTATACCTAATGATTTCATGCCGAAGACAGTACTGGAAACTCGGAGATTGAATGGACATAGAGTTGGGAAGGCCTTCAAGAACAATTGAAGCTAAATGGGACTGTTGAACTTTGGATTAAAGGAGGTGTGCAGGGGGGCAAAGATGATCGTAAACATCGTCTAAATCCCAATGATTTCAGCATGGGTGGCACGGATCAACATGCCTCGAAATGGGCCCGTTTCGCGTTTTCGTAAGCACAACGTCGTTGGTAACGGTGCCCGTTACGAGTTTGAGGACCCTATGTTGAGTTGGGAGCTTGCGTGTAAAACAGCAAGTGGCGCAGCACTCGGGTGATGAGAAGCAAGGCACAGTCTTCGGCGGGAAGCTCTTGAGTTGTTGGTTGTTCGGTGTAAGTAGGGCCGACAGATCCCATCGCTGCCAGGGGAGGTAGTACGCTCCTCGGGGTCGCTAGACGAAACCTGGAAGCCGGCCGAGCTAACATATCCTTCGAGGACCGTATGTCTTCGAACTCGCTTTGCTTCTGGTGTCCCATCGTTTCTGGGAAGGGGACGAGGGTAGTGCTTGACGGCTGCCAACGCAGCCCACATCTCACCGAGAGAAAAGCCATACTCGGAAATCAGGAAGCGAGTGCTATGGTGCATCAAGGCCGGATCAGGCCCTTCTAGAAACTCCTTTATTTCCTGTATTTCTTCAATACGCTGCGTGTGACCCTCATATGCGGGGAGCACATTGTGTGCTGTCGGCAAGATGATGGCCCGACAGGCCAACAGCTGGCGACGGCCCCAGTTGCTGCCAGAGGCTTGGAGGTCGCCGATAGAGAGGGGTCCGCCGGAATGCTTCAGCTCGGCCTTGAGCTGGGTGTCAAATGCACTCGCAGATGTTACGGTTTCAAAGTATCTAGCTGACATCCTGGTCTTCGATGAGGAAATCGTCTAAAATTAGGAAATGTGTCAGCCTAAATTCATGAAAGGACTCCTTAAGTTTATGACGATTTACTTGACTCTCCTCGTCCATTAGGATCAAGGTTTCTCGTCTCCTTGCGGCCTGACTTTGGTATACAGACGGAAACAGGAAGATCTGCCTTACGCTAAGCGCTGTCTCGTGAAACCGGGTTTGCTGGTAAAGCACGCAACTTGTAAATATGTGATGGTTGATGGTTGTCAGACAGCCTACCTTTTACCGTTAAAAATGTACCACTTGTTCCGTATACCCCTCGCCAACTTGACTGGCGTTAGAGGCGGAGTTTGCGACGAACTGGAATCTCTTTCCAAAGAGTCTTTGGTCGCTCTGGTTCGCCAACAGCGAGCATACATCGAGCGAATGGAAGAATTGCCGCCATCATTGACCACGAAGCCAAGCACGACGTCATCATTCAGTGATCCAAGAGAATATTTCAAGATATTTGGGCTCGATCCTAGAAGTTCGGAAGATATCGATGAGGTCCTGACCTCCCTATTATCGCGCTTTAGCATTAAAATGGCACCCCGACAAAAATGGCGGTGACCCTGAGAAAACCAAGAAGTTTAAGAAGCTCCAGACTGCATACGAGATACTTTCAGACTCCGAACAACGCAATCGTTACTTAACTTCTAACTTAACGTCTGGAAGAAGTTGACTTTTTTTTATTATCAGTGATTTGAAAGCAAACTCGGTTATGTGATCAGGCTCAGGCTGTCTAGCCTTGATAATAAAGCATAGTTAGGGACTAATAAAACCCTATCACTTAAGTATCTTACAGACTTAAGTTAGCTGATCCTGGAAAGACTACTTCTGTGATCTTGCTGATAAGTATTTTTATAAGAATTAGATAATAGTATGGTATTTATTGATCTTATTACGTAAATATCGTTTATTTAAGTTCTTAAAGAGCTTCTGTGCTTCTGGCTGGGTAAGGGGAAGGCTCGCCATGTTGACTGGCGACGCAGTGAATATATCTTTGTTATAGGTTTGAGTATGATGGTCTGATGAATAGTTTGTATTTCTGTCGCAGCGACTTGTTAAACTCGAGAAAACCATGCCGGCACCGCTTGGCCGTGTCGATTTTCTCTTATGGATTGGTACGGTTCTTAGAGAGCATAATGATTTCCTATTTTGGCTAGCGTGAGTCAGCTGTCCCATATTGTACGTTATTATTAATATATATGACTAATAAAAGTTGGAATTGCATTCTTAAACCTGTTGATTGTTAAATTCAAATGCTGCATTTGTAAGACTAAAAAACAAAATTATTTTCTTTACCAGCGATTTATTGCAGTAAACATTACGCCCCGGTAGCTCAGGAAGATTGGAATCAGCTCAGCTCACTGTTATGAGTTGATAGTTGAATAGCACGTGACGCAACAACCAATGCTCTTGATTCGCTATCACAACATACGCGGCATGCATGAGAACGCGTCTACAATGCGGGGTGGTGGATGACTTGGAAGCGCGATTTCGAGGTACTTATCTTATGTTCCTGAACTCAACACATCCTCACGTTCACTAGAATAGTTCCCGGTTAACAACTTTCATCTCTGTTATTCTTCAAGCTCCCCTCCACCCCAACAGGATGTCGAATTTTCCCAACAAACGAAGGAAAGTTAATCAGACCCCAGATCTTGAAAGTTGTTGTGACCGGTGCCGCACACTATCAAGGTCGGCTATGATTCAGAAGCTTGCCAATAGGAAATACCACTGTGTTGCAGAAGTACCCGAATCTCAGCAAGAGCTTGCATCGTCTTCTTGTTGTATCTGCCAATCACTTGCAATACTCAAGTCGGATGACTCGCAAACCTTTCTACACGCTCTATCAGCTGGCTGGCTTTTCAAAGGGTTGACGGCGACTCGACTGTCGAAGCTCAAACTTACGGATACAGTTCTATTACGTCTCGACTCGAGGAAAGAAAAGAAAGAGACGAAAATAGATAAAGTCATGGGCAGTCTCATAGCTGTTGAACCAACCAAGCCAACCTCAGACCCGTTTTCCAGCTTTTTGCCTTCTCAACCCTGGCCTAGAACTATTAAGTATGAACAAATCAAGTCTTGGATCACCTACTGCAATGCAAACCACGATGACACTTGCACATCAAAGGAGATGACTCAGCTTCAGCCTTTCAAAGTCATAGACTGCATTTCTTACCAGTCTGGAGAGCCTATCAAGCCTGTATCACTTCCTATGAATCAGGAATATGCAGCTCTCTCATACGTCTGGGGAGAATATGACAAAAAGCAGTCAGGTGTAAGCGAATCAAAGGCTCCAGTCATCAATGATAGTATTGAAGTGACAAAGAGATTGGGTTTTAAGTATCTATGGGTCGATCGACATGTGCGTTGAATAGCCAGTTATTTACTATTTGCCGCCTACTGATGATTCATAGTGCATCGACCAAAAGCAATCAGAAAATTCGAAGAAGAAAGAATTTGAGATGATGGACAAGATCTATTCCCAAGCCTCTTTCACCATCATTGCTGCAGCCGGGAAGGACTCTGCGGATGGCTTAGCTGGGGTGACTGCACCGCGCGATCAACAAAAAACACCGCTGCAAATAGATAACATGCAATTTCGCTGCCTTGGCAAACCACCCAGGGAAAAAATTCAGTCCACTAAATGGGCCGAAAGGGGTTGGACATACCAGGAAGGATTCTTATCCCGGAGGAGGATCTTCTTCACCAACGAGCAAGTCATTTTTCAGTGCAACAACATGACTTGCCTGGAGTCTCTGAGTATCTCTATGGAGGCGTTGCATATCAAATCGGGCAGAGTACTTGAAGACATTCAACCGTTAAAGATAAAACCGCCAGATACAAGCCGTAAAACCATAGGAGATCACATCATGGGATACAGTGCCAAGCAACTTACGAAGAAAGAAGATTCCCTAGATGCCTTTTTGGGTATCCTCAGCTACTACGAGGCGAAATACTCCTGGGGTCAATTTCTGGGAAATCCGATACATGATGAGGAGCCTCACATGATAAATGCATGGTATCATCTGAAGCCCGCAACTCGGGTCAGGAAGTTTCCAAGCTGGTCATGGACAGGCTGGCGGGGGAGATTGAAATTAACGAGCCGCGACAACCCAGAGTACAAACTTGAATTAGCAACCTTGACTGGAGAGATCGTAGATATCGATGTGTACAAAAGGCGAAGGCTTTTTGAGCGGCCTAGGTTGAAACCGTTCATTCAGTTAACAGGGATGGTGATAGATGTGTCATTCGACTTCATCGACTGGGACAATCACAAGGAAGATTGGACGCAGGGCCTTCAGAATGGAATCTGGGCCGCCCTTCGGTTCACCGACAACATTACCGCATATTCTCTTTTCTATCCTGACCATGAATCCCTTGCTGCGAAAAAGAATTTCTCTCTTCCAGCCATGATACTAGAGAGTGGTACGAGTTCAAAAGAAAAGAACACAATCATTCTCGTTCTTCAAGAGGGCAACGGATACTATGAGCGGGCTGGGTTGATCCGGATGGCTAATGTCGCGAGTGCAGAAGCAAAAGATTCAAGTCGGGAAAATGACGTGCAACCAACTGTGTACAAAGATGCTTCGGGATGCTGGTCGAGGCATGCGCCAACATGTGAAAGGAAAAAGTGGGTTTGGCTACAGGCAGCCGAGGATAGAACCTTTCAAGTATTGTAACTTTTATTTATAGGAAATGGAACGCCATAGCAGTGGGCGCGACTAGGATGATACAGTAACTCCAGAAGGCATATTCGACTTGGGGTTCAAGGCTGTTAACACATTTTTGGACCGAAAGAAATTGAAACCTCTCTCTTGGGGCTCGAATGAGTACTCCAGGCCAAGTCTTATTCAATTTAAATTGATATTGTTGTCGTGACTTATCATGTAATATTGGGCTCTTGATCAAGCGTTACATTTCCTATTATGGAATAGCGCAGCTCATCAGTCAGCTTAGTCACGCATGGGATCAGACAGGGCACTCATACCCGCACAACCGGTTGTGCGACTAGTATCACGTGTTTTTCGCACAACCGGTTGTGCGGATAAGGCTGAATAGCTGACTTTGGATTAAATGCACAACTGCTGATCAACAACAACACCATTTTCAACTGAAATAGCTATTCAATGGTGTTTTTCGTCTTCATGAAAGTTCATCACTTCATATTTAATATCATTGATCCGCTGCTTGGCCTCAATCTACCGCAAATAACACAGAAGTAACGTAACCTTCCAACTCACAAGATCACACAAGAACAGTCATCTGTTCATGATATCAAGCATAAGAAGAGAGCCTCGTCACATCAGAGAGATCACTGATACTGAAATACAGAAGCCCTCTCTGCTGTGACTGCAATATGATCAACTCAACAGCATATAACCTCTTCTTCTCGACTGAGATTAACGAAGGGAGGTGCTATATACAGGATATCTGTTGTTATTCCTTCAGTTATCCTATGGAAGTAGGTCCTCTGTCACTCCTGATCTGTACAGCAAGCGTTCAACATAGCTGTGAGTCAATCAGTAGATAGTCATATAAATTGAGAACTGAATTCCTCTTCTTGTCTCCTCAATACAACGTCTTCCTTCAAGATATCAAGCAATCCAATAAATCTTCTAGCTTACAACGTCTCTACCTCTTCAACGATGGCTCCCAACAACAAGAATAACAATACCGGCTTCCAGATCTTTGAGGATAGTACTGCAACCCCTTCTGCCCCGGTTCCTTCGAACCAAAACAACCAGTTTGTCCTGCAGCCTGCTATTGCTGCAAATAACCTTCCTGACCACTTGGGGACTGGGCAAATAGTGCGTGAGGCAGCAGGCTTCTTTCAGCCTATCCCCCAACTTGTTCTTCATGGCCAAGAGAATCTGGGAGTGCAACAGCCGGTGAACAACGTGTTCAACACCAATGGTTGGATAGCCCAGAACGCCCCCCCGGGGGCCAACACAAATGTAGGTCTCCTGACGCCGGCACAGCTACATACGGCATACAACACCAGCTTCGTGCCTGCTGGGGCTCCAGCAACTGTGGCGAAATGGAACCAGGGATACAGTGTTGAGGGAAACTGGCATGCCGGCCAGCTTCACAATGCTGTCAACCAACGGTTGGCTCGACCGGTCCCTGATGCTGTGCCTTTCTGGACAGCTCAAACGCTGCAACGGCAGGACGCAGCATATCGAGCAGGGCCTCCAATCCCTGCTACAATGTGGCCTACGCCTGCAGTTGGAATGACTATGCATGCACCGACTATACAGGTGGCCCAGCAGAATGGCATGCATATCAATTCGGTCACTCCACAGGGGCATATTGTGTGGACTTGGACGGGCAGACAGTAGGGGGAATTGAGGATGTTTGGGGTTACTTTCTTGTGTGTATTTAGTGGGATATATGCTAGTTCAAATCTCTTACTGAATTGATGTTAGTTGCTGTGTTGAGGCTATGATCTGCTTGAAGAGAAATATGTGATTCCCTCACTTCATAGGATGCAATTCTCCACATCCGACCCTATACCATTTTGTTACTCCCCCACAACTTTGGCGCTTAATGGATTGAGGCATTAAAACATATACCAATCAATGCAGCTTTCTTTTCTCGATTTAATGATATATATATTATTATGGTCAGATGCTGGTGGCTGATTGTAAGTATAGGCATTCCGACCGAGATAATTGATTTGCAAGCATTGACGATTTCGCACCCTCCAACTGCACTGACTCCCCATCATCATAACTAGCACAAAACGAAAAGTCTGCTCCTTTTACGTAGAGATGCAATTGACTGACAATAGATATATCATTAAATTCACCGAAATTCGCTCTATCTATCCATAACTCTCAATTGACTGATACCCCTTTTCCTCTCATTTGGCATCAGCCTGACTGACCATTTGGTGATCTCATCGGGAGAATCACATCGCCGCCCCGATGCATCCGTGATAACATGCAACTTGCAGGTCCCTGCCTTTGTACGTAGTTGGGGCCTTCTGCATCAAGAAGCCCTTGTTCCTGGTCATCAGCATCATGATTGCCTCTATCATCGGCGTCAATCCAGCTGTGCATCTCCTCCAATGTCCAATCTCTCAGCTTATTGCAGTTATGAAGCTTGACGAAGGGTCCCATCTGCCCTTCCTCCCGGCACCACCGATAATTGACTGCAGGATACCGCGAGGGCAGTCCAACAGCTTCTCTGTAGGCACGATCGGTAAGAGAGGCACCGGGGGGCTGCTGGTTGAACCACGCCTTGCGAGATTCCTGATACTYTGCATATACCGTATGTACGACTTCTTGGAGATAGTAGAGGGCCTGAGACGGTTGTGCCTGTGGTGTTGTGCTTGCAGCTGCAGCAGGAGATACGGACCTGCTTGCTACATATATGGCCTCCCCTGTAGCTGTATCATGTTCTTTTTCCATGGCCTCAAGCTCTGCTGCCATTTCAGTATACTTCTCAGGGCACGCCCTTGACCTTCTGTTGTGGCCTTGCTTGTGACATCGAGAGCAGGTCTGTAGCTTCCTGGGCACTGAAGGAAGTAGTGCCCTTTCGACTGCTTCGAATGCACATGTATCTCGCCGTGTACTCGATGTCGGCTGTGACTTTGAAGCTGCACGGCGTTCATCGACTTTGCGAGGCTCGAATACAAGCGGCGGCATCCCAGATCGCTGGAGATGCCAATGAGGATGGAAATGGCTCGTCAACAAGGGCACGTTTCCTTGTATCAGTGGCACAAGAGTGTGAGCACAAGGCATGCCTGTAGTCTTCATGAAGCTTCCGGTGCACTCAGGGAGACTCTCTCCTATCTTTTCYCGCTGTTCATCGACCATGATCAATGCCTTATGTGATATCCAACCGCGGACTTGGCTGTAMAAAGCTCCTGATAATATGTAGACTCGCCAAGTAGGTCTTGTTGCTTGGTCATGAGCCTGTGCAGATTTCAGGGAAGCTAGCTGGTTTACGATCACCAGCTTGATGATTTGGAAAGCCTCGAAGAGGTCAGCCTTGGAGCTCTTCATATGGGTTTTCAGCAGGGAATGTATACCTTCTACTCGGGACGTAACGAATTGGTTCAGATGTAGATACTCATTTACAAACGCCTTAACAAACTTCCCTTTATGGGGGTTCAGCCAGGTTGTGAGAAGGTAGTCTACCTCCCTCGGCTGTGAACGAGTGTACTGAAGCAGGAAAGCCTTTAGTCTCTCATCATAGATGGCCGGAGACTTTGAGGCTATAAGCTTCTGCCAACTGTCGTTGAACTCGTTCCACGCCTCTTGTCCCTTTTCATCGTTCTTATCCTTCATGAAGCCACTCATACAGAAGGCAAGGACTGCTCTGTTGAWATGCCAAAGGCAGAGTATAACCTTTGCTGCCGGAAAGCAGAGAAGGGATACAATGGCATTCATACAAGCAAGACATCTATCAGTCAGTACAACTGAAGGATGAGGAATATCGTTGGCATCATACAAATATCGCAACGCCCCAAGAGCCCAGGCGAAGTCCTCCTCTTCCTCGCCWCTGAGATATGCAAATGCAATACAGAAGGTGCTTCCTGTGGCATCAACACCAACCATATCGAAGAGAGGCATCCTGTACTTGTTGGTCTTGTAGGTACAGTCAACTATGAGTACTTCAGGGTATGATCTAGCGAATTCGACTGACCCTGSATGAGCAAACATAACTGACTGCAGTCGAGAGTCTTCTCCAATAAGGTAACGACTCCAGAAGCCCTGTGATTYGAGATGTTGAAGCAGGGCAACCATGTGGCTCTGTCCATTGGCAASGTCTTGCTTTGCTCGAGTGATACAGTTCGCGAGATCCGAGTCAATGAACATTGCATCTGTATTCTGCAGTAGGTAGGTCTTAGTTTGGCGTTGCTCAACGCCAGCAAGGGTGAGCTTCTTGACCATGAGGACATCTTCATCAGCAAGCTTTCGGTGAGTTGTATGTGCAATGCCATCTCCAACAGTAGGCTCATGATTGTGCTCATGATGGCGAGGATCAGGGCGATGTCGAAGACTCCATTTACTCCCACARAGGCTCTCTTTTCCTATTACAGAGAGCTCGCACATTGTGCGTTGAGTAGTACGCTTCCTCTTCCTCTTAGAATCAGGAATTGGTACATATATCCCTCCGCCGCGGTCACAGCTGAAGTGTATGAGCAGTCTTCCATTTGCCGTACGATTCGTACGCCTCGTTACGAAGGCATATCCTCGAGCCTTTGCCCACTTGTCGATATCTGCAAGGAGGGCTTCTCGTGATGGATATGTTGCCTCTGGGGGAAGAACATCATCAGGCCACTGTTTTGCCAATTGAGTGGTAATAGCAGGGACTGGAGACTTAATATTGCTCAAGTGAGTAGACATTATATAGAGGAAGTTAAATTATGAAGTAGGAAGCCAGTAATTACTTTATTGGTGATGTAACTATAACAGGAAGATGAATTGACTGATGGTCTCCCGGTGGTGCGGATTTGACCGAAGAAGCTTACGTGGCCTTATCCGCACAACCGGTTGTGCGAAAAACACGTGATACTAGTCGCACAACCGGTTGTGCGGGTATGAGTGCCCGATAAGACAGATTTATGTGCTAATCTCTGTGCGCCGGAAGAGACTCGTCAATTATTTGAGGGATGATAATGGGAGTAATGGATATGGGACTGGCAGCAACCAAAGTGATGATGAGGATATGCGCGGCTGTCCTTAATATCAGACAAAAGCCGAGGTGCATCTTAGAAGCTGGCAAGCAGTAATACTGGCCAAACCTACACGACATGAGATAACTGACGATGGCCACGTGAGCATATGTTGCTTTCGTTTTCGTCACAATTTTCGTTATATCTTGTCCTCTATCCTTTGAAATATCCTTAAGATCTATTTGAACTGATGTATTGAGGCGGAGTGTGAGGCTGAACAGGTGTATCGGTAAGTCGTTGTCGTTTTGGAGATGGACTGCTAGGAGCAAGTGTCCCATCCATATCGATATCATCAGGCAGTATAGGCGAACCGGGCCGTTTCCGAGAGCGTCCTCGTGTAGATTCCTGATCCGTGTCGTCCTCGAGTTCGTCATCAGCTGAATCGTCGACATGGGAAAATGCATCGCCTTGTGGGCTGTTTTATGACTGATCGCGCCTTTGTCGTTTTGTCGGGCTGGTGCTTCTGCTTGTCCCGCGAGCAGCAAGATTGATGAGCTCCTTATACTCGTCCACCGACATCTCGCGCACTTTCGATGAGCCTGAATGGTCGAGGATAACTAGCTTGCGCCGTATACGCTGCCTAAGGAACGCACTCTTGGCAAAAATAGCAAGAGCGAAGCGACAGAATAAGAAACATCGTGAACCCCCTCGCAGGGGTTGCAGTTGCAGATTGTGATACTCCTGCTTTAGCTCAGTAGTAGAGGCATGACTGCTCGCAGTTGCGTCCGCTTTACGTCCGCCTAGACGACCTGATGTATATTTACTACGAACTTTATGGGGGATGTGATATAGTAGAGGAAATTTGGAGAGATCCAAAGACAAGTCGGGGTTGTGTCAGTTATATTCTGGATTTATTCCTTGGGTCTCTCGAAGTTCTCATGCTAGGGTTTGCCAGTGTGAAAGATGCGCAAGAAGATGAATTTGGAAGACAACCGAGAGACTCAAAATTGAGGAACTAGAAGAACATTTGCTAGTCTCCATGGTCTTATCAAAGACGTTCCCAGCTCTCAAAGCTATTTTTCTTGAATCATCAGAAGACATGTATCAGTTTACTGAGCTGGTCAGAGTTGGCCAAAGAGAAGGAGTGAATATCCATGTTCAGACCAAAACCCAAGTACCACAGCATCAGATAAGGTTACCCCAACCCCCCAAGCTCTCAGTCACCGATGTCAGGAAGATGTTGATCACCCGGAGTTTGACCCGTTCGACGGCTGTTACTTGAGAACCCCACAATTGACCTAGACTGATGAACAGGCCGATGGTCTGCGCTGAGACTAAGATGGCTTGGACACCCAATCTCGATGGAGAGAGGACTAGTAGAGGCTAGCTAGGTACTAGCGGAGTCTATACGCTCATTTGTTCAGCAAGCCATTGGCTATGTTAGTCAATTGTTCAGTTGAGCGTGATGCCACTGGTTTTCGGTGTCGGTATGCCAATCGAGAAAAGACAATAGGATCTAGGCATTGCAGTGCCCAGCTAATACGAGGCATTATTGTTATTCAATTGAGCCATATCTAACAATACTTTGGCGTTTGTCATTGGAATTAATATTTATGTCATCTGATATTAATTGGTTTCAGAGCGACGGAAGCTAGGTTTCAGCTGACAGCTTCTCTGATCTTCTTTGATAATAGCAAGTGTAGTTGAGATGCGGTTGAATGGCTTGTTTTGGATCGTTGTACCCTTAAAATGTTATCAAGGCGGGATAGAAATAGGGAACCGATTCTGAGTTTCGAGAATGGTAAATGCTAAGAGTACTGATCAGAGTTGCATAACGGATATGGTTCAGAGTGAGTAGTGGAGTTCTTCATGGGATTGGCCACAATAGCAATCCACGGGCAGGGTTGTAACGGAACGTACCGTGCAATGATTGAGTCTTGAGTAAAACCTCCGAAAAAGGGAAAGAAAGTAGAAAGACATGCGCAATACGGATCTAAGATATCTGAAAGCAATAAAAAGGATTAAATTGCATTTCATTTACTGCATATGAAATTTGTCAAAGGTGGATTTATCGCGGAGTTGTAAACTTTCAAACGGCCATTTAAATGCTAGTAACATCCAGGCGTCGCGCGTCCTATATAAAGGGGCCGAGATTGTGCAAGGCGTCAAGGCGTCAAGGCGTCACTATATTCATCAAAACAACCCTACGCCAGAGATCACATGGACTGACCTTGGCAGTTGACAACTGATTGTAGCTCCATTAATTACCTGGGATCTATATCAATATTACGAGTAGCCGTAAATCACATCAGCTATAAATTGTGTACAGTCTGACGAAACAAGATATCTTCCCATTAGCTAAAATAGCCATAGAGACTCAAGGCCACGGCAAACCAGGATCTTAGTCCATCGCACAGCTGTGTCTGCTCTTCAAGTGACTCCATATTGCTTCATCGGAATCGAAACTGCGATGATCTTTCAGCTCGGTGCGGCAATCAAAGCAGTACCAGTAATGCCCATGTGCATCCATTTGTCCGAGGCGCCCAGGACGCCTGATAAAGCCGACATGTTTCGCCCTGAGATGTTCAATCGCTTGCCCTACATCAGCAATTTCTTTGCCATGCTCGTAGCATGTTAATACAGGCCGCTTGCTGGACATCGTTAGTATCATGACTCTATAGTTATGCTCTCATATGCAGTGCATACTTTCTCATAGCAAAGGAACCTTTSTTTATGTAGCCTGCCGTAGTCAACAATTTGGTCAGGTGCGATGGCTAGATTTCAATGTAAGCTTAGGGACCCGAGTAGCAATGTTGAGGGCAGGACTCTGGAAAAACATTAATGATATTTGTGAATGGGACTTTGGCATCTGAAATACTGCACGTCATAGAACCATAGCTCAAACTATAAATTG
>NW_024573955.1:0-14890 GCF_900044065.1 Fusarium mangiferae | reverse complement strand
CCTTAGCTCTAAAACGTGGCGCGTTTCGTCTTTTGGATCAATCAGAGTCTTTAGAATCCTACCCCCATTTTGGGACTCAAAACGGGGCGCGTTTTTGTCTGTCGACGTTTAGCTGCAACTCACAACGCGTCGCGTTTTCTGTCCCAATGTCCCGTGCCATCCCTGTAGAAACGAATTGGGCTCTGGCTCATCTGCATTCTCCTTTCCAGCTAGTAAGTAATTCTATCAACTGATCAAGAACAATGCCAGATAACGAGTATTCTGATTACGAAAGGCTTTATAGCCAAGTCTCGTCAGAAAAACTTGTCGAGCTTGATTGCATTGGCCTGCACCTCAACTCGCCCGAGCCTGCTATCATCTGTAAGCAATGTGGCTATGCCATAACGGCAGATAAGGATCGCGTGTCTCGACATCTCGGGGAAGTCCACAACGTCGATAAAGCAGCCCGCAGGGGACTGAATAAGTTGATTCGTTTGTTGAATCTCCCGGACCCGAAGAGTCTTCGCTTGCGACCTGATGGTAGCGCACCTCATCCTTACCTGAAAAAACTGACGGGTGCAAGCTCTTGCAGGCATTGCGGTCTGCGATCAGCGAGCCATGATGTTCTTCAATCACACCTCAGACACACGCACCCAGCGGAAATAGAGCTTGCTAGAAAATCAGGACGGCATTGGTTACGAGACCACATTAAGACGGGGCTGACCCTCCAGAGTTGGACGGCTCAGGGCGTCCATAAGTCTTGGATCATCGGAATCGAAGGTGTGCAGACATCTGAAAAGCAGTTGAACGCCAATATTCTGCTACAGGAGACGCCAGATGCTATCAGAGACTTTGCTCAGCAGCTCCTTTCTGAAGAACAGGAAAAATTGGAGTCTCGATTGAGTAGGAAAGATTTGGTGCAAGACACTACAAATGCGAACTTGATGACTAATTGGATGCGCCGTACTGGGTGGGAACACCTGCTCAAAGATGCCCGTCGCGATATCCTCGTAGCCATGTCAAATTTACCTGTATTGACTGGTCGGCCGCTTCGCCTCGAAATGCACGCAGGGGAGTCGCTCTTGAGCTCAGTCACAGTCGAGCAGCGATTGGCGTTGATTGTGGATGCGACTGATCGTCTATTTGATCGATGTGTCGATACTATACGAAGCACTGATGTCTGCGTGCGTAGATGGCTCCGGAGTAGACTTCCGGACTATCCGTACAACGCGCCCTTCGAACTTGTCTCCAAATCCAGCTCTGAGCGTGTATATCGGAAGGAGTTGAAGCGCTGCTTGTGTTTTTGGCTTCGACTACTCCAGTTCCCACCCAGAACGGTCAAGGTTATCCTAGGCAAAAGCTTAAGGAGAATCCAACGTCAAGAGTTGACACGACTTTGGGAGGACCCTGCCTGGAGTGTAGATCAAGATACGTTATTGACCGATGCATCTATACCTTGCGACGAATCTGTAGCAGACGAAAGTAGTGATGAAGACCAAGACGAAGATGAGGGTCAAGGGAGCGAGGATGACTGTACTGAATGGTCTAGGGAGGAAACTCTCGATTACTCCGACGGTTATTCATCCACAAGAAATTCTCCGACACCACATATAACTACTCCAGCGGATCCTGCTGCCGACCTTGTCCTACGTCTCGCTTACTATATGACAACAGAAGATTTTGCGGACGGAAGATCAAGTTCCACCATGCTCGTCTTCTTCAGCGCCATTCGTGGACTCTCTGGTCCAGACGGGGAACAATATCTCCGCCCACATAGATTCACGCCTATCTTATCAAGACTGATTTACTGCATACGGCTGGTTTTTATTGAGGCAATACTGCCGCAACTCGAGCATCCCTATGTAAACATTGCGTCTCGACCACGACACGATCAGTTACAAACATTGAACGCCGCTCGTCGAGAAAAGATGTGCGATGGGACAATGTCATCGATGGGAGAGTTCTTAAGTCTACTGGATTTTGGTCGTGCCTTGAGCCGATCTGAAGGACCAGTGTACCACTTCTACTGGAGTGAAGATGGTCAAACGCTTTCTTGGGATGGCCAGACTTACCTAACAATGATCCAGTTCCGGGGTCTTGCACACGAGGCATTGTTACAATCTTCAGCCCACTGTAAGAGATTGATGTACGACTGGGATCCTGACTATCTGGGCCTTGCAGATGTTCGGGATCGCTTGTCAAATACAACTAATGGCTACTCTTTCGTATCCGATCCAGCCAACAAGTTAGAAGATGCTTATTTAGAACTCTTTATGAGGGCTTGTCTCTCTCCTGTCGACGGTTTGCTTCAGAAGCGAGGGAAGGATCAAAGCTCATGGGATGTAAAAGCGGCACGAGCATATCTCAACGCACATGACGATCTGCTACGATGCCTCATGGCTCTATTTCAGTTCGATTGGGGCCAAGCATGCCGTATTTCTGAGCTACTGACGCTAGAATGCTACAATACGACCTCGAGGCTGAGGAGTATTTGCGTCTATGGAGCGAAGCTTTGCGCCATTACAAGAAGCCACAAAGCCCGTTTGACCACAAACAACGAGTTCCAGGTAGCTCGATTCTTCTCTCCAGTTGTTTCTAGACTGGTTTATCAATATCTAGTCTACATTCGACCCACCGCCCATGCGCTCTTGCGTAAATGTTTTCATGCCACTCCTCGCGGCGTGTTACTCTTCACTCCTCTTCACAGACAGGCAACTTGGACCACAAAAACATTCACCGATGAGCTACGTCGTCTAAGCAGATCAGTGCCAGGAATATCATTCCAGATAGGAGCACAACTGTATCGACAGATATCTATAGCCATCACGGAACGGCATGTGCGCCMGGCTGCACCTTTCAACCGCTCTGATGATACTTCCAGTACTGCTGGTGAAGATATCGCGTTTGCGTGGCAAAGCGGCCATAGGCCTCTACAAAGACATACTACCTACGGTCTTGATGGCGCATTTCCTGATCAGCTACAGCCAGCATTGTTGAAGATCTACGCCAAGCTCTCTGCTGAGTGGCAGGCATTCTAACACATAGATGAACAGCCAAATCTTAACTCTACTACGCGAAACGTTTCTAGTCATGGCAATGATAGCAACGACCACGTTTATAGCACTGAGAATATCGAACCGCTCTCCAATCGAAAACGGCCCAATGTTGGAATAAATCAGGCGGTAACAGCCCACTTGCAAAAAAAAAGAAAGGCCGGACAGGATACCCAGGAAAACCATAGCTATAGCGTTGGAAGTGCAGCCCTCGATGAGACTACGATACACATTCCCGACCATGTAATGGAGAACACTGACGACTACCAAACCGTTGATGATTATCCGGCCTCTACAACACGATCGCGGGACCCATCAGACACTGGTTCAGATCAAAACTTTCCTAGTATTGGGCCATTTGCCTATCTCAAAGAGTGGAGCCTGGCAATTTGCAAAGAATGTAGAACCGCGGTCCTAGCAGGAGAGATATGCAGTCACTTGTGTAACCGTACACATTTACGGTGCTTCTCAAAAGATAAGCGACGCGAGATAATGTCCCAGATATTCAACATTCCAGGTATATTGAAGAGCCAAGAGGACTTGAGGGAGTTTCAACCCCCAGGTCCCAACACTGGGGTAATACCATTCCTTGAACCGCCGAAGAAGGATGGACTTGCTTGTAATAGTTGCTTATTTGTTACACGACAGCTGAAAGAGATCCAAAGTCATTGCCAGAGTAATCATGGCTGGGTCAATAGTCGTAAGCGTGGTTGACAGATAAGGGCGATGAAAGAACAGGAATACAATATCATGTGGAAAACTGGAGTGTGGTGTCAGCGTTTTTTCCAATCGCGTCTCGGAAGCAGTTGGTTCCAGGTGCGCCAAGCAATTACTTATTAATGTCAAGCCATATAGGAAGAATAGTATAGCTTTTCTTCTGTAGGCTACTTTGTTTCAGCTAGTATAGGTTGCTATTTATACTTAATCAGTAAATAAAATACAACATCTTATTCAATTAACCCAAATATGAGAAGTTATCAAGGCAATCCCCGGTATTATCAAGAACCAGGCAGAGTTAGAGCAGTGGGAACCGCCATCACCAACCATAGAACGGATCCCATATATATCACCGCCCAAGGATGACGGTAAGGGTTGTAACGAGTGCAGGTATATAGGATCGACCGACAGACGCATTTTAGATCATTGTAAGGTAAATCATGGGTTTATTGGCGGCCGCAAGAGAGGACGATATGCGGGACGAATAACGATAACCGAGAAACCATGGAGAGAAGGCGTGCGACACCAGCGATTGTTCCGGTCCCGAGCGAAAAGTGGTTTTATTGAGGTTGAACGCGGTATCGATGTTTGTGAAGATACGGACCAGACACGAGAGAGTATCGACCAAGTGGCCGAATTTTTAAAGCGAATTCACCAGGAGGATGAAGATGCATTCGAAAGCGAGGACAAAGCACGGATACAGAACATTCATGACAAGTGGGAGGCAAGCCCATGGTTGAATCGGACAGGATGGCCAGCACATTTAGATGGATTCGAACCGGACGTGTTACGACAGTCGATGCGGGCGATCGAAGACGACGAGCCCGTGTTGCAGCGAAAGTGGGCGATATTCGATTCCGTGTTAGATAAAGCATATGAAGCCGCCATTCGATGCAGCCCAGGGTCAGCCGAATTGTTCGAGATTGAGCGGAAGGAGGCCCATGTAACGACAACGATGCCATTCAACGGTAGGATGGAGGATGATGCATGGCCCAAGTACAAGGAGAGGTGGAGAATATTGATGTGTATTTGGCAACGAATGGAATCAGAGGATGAAGATGAGCGGCCGCCATATTCCATGACAACGCAACAGGCCACGTTATGGGAGCAGTTCAGCAACCATATAGGGCAGGTTGTTGCAGGAACCGATACGATAGGCAGGTTCACGCCAGAAAGGTTAGAGAGGTCGTGTTTAGATATGGTTGTTTCATTTTTGGATCATCCATTTAAAAATGGCGATCATTACGAGAGCGTCATCATCAGCGGATTAGCCGTAATGGGCATATCAGATCACGGCGGGTGGTTAACGCCAATGGAGTACACGCCAGTATATTCGGCCATTATCAAGGTGGCCTGCCTAAATACCCTAGTGCACCATACCAAAACCAATTCTACGTAGAATTCATTTGTTTTATGCCARACAACCCAGGGTAGAATTGATTTTTACAGGGGGGTAGAATTTAATTTCTCGACCCACCAAACAGGGAGTAGGGTTGAATTTCGCAGGGGTAGACTTCATTTATGCTAGGGGTAGACTTCATTTAGGCCAGGGTCAATTAAATTAATCACAAAACGCGTAGTTGGCAAGAAGGCGCGAGTACGCGTAACTTAGAGTGTATATTTACTAGCAATAATCTTCTAAAATAGGTTATAGAGATCTTCCTCTTAACCAAGACCAAGATATAGAGAAGCATATACCTAATCGCTGTATAACAAGTTTCTTGCTAATCAAGACAATGGACTCTAGTAAGCAGTCTCAATCGTCCAACCCAATCTACCCATTCGTTATTCTTCCAGAATATCAACTTCTAGTGTGCAAGTTATGCGGATTTGCAACCCTACCTAATGAGGTCAACACACCTCAGGACAAAACACAACAACATTGCTCTGGAGTGTCGGCGCAGGTTGGTAGAGCAGGTCAAAGCAATCCCAAATCTTCTCCAAGACCAAGCTAAGCTTCGACTACCACGCATACCGATTGAACCGATTTCTTGCCTTGCTGCACCGAGATTGGACGGACGGAAGTGCCGGAAATGTGGCTGTATGTTCCGCCAAGCCCAAAAGATGAGGCTCCATTGTACGAAGGAGCACCTCTGGAAAAACCCACGAGAGAGAGGAAGGCCAATATCAGGTCTAGAGCCATCTGCTGAATTACCATGGATTGAGGGCATTGCGTGTCAACGGTTCTTCCCTTCTCGGGAAGGTAGCAGATGGTTCGAGGTCCTTCAAGGAACTAAAAAATCCAAGAAGGGAGCAAGACTCGCAAAATCATCTCGGCCTGATTTGAGCAAAGATATCCGAAGCCTGAACTGTGAGGCGCGCGCCCATCTAAGTGATGTATTAGAGCGAGAGGAGAATTTTTTTGACCAGATGAATCAGCCACGCATGGGTGCCAAGGACTTGGGCAGCGATGCTCTTGCATCTACCGGCCTATGGCCAGAGAGAACTCAATGGCGGGTCATCTTTGAGAACGCTCGACGTGATATCCTACGAGCAATGACGCGGTTACCAGATCGACATTCATTGATGTCAGACTATGTTATGGCACAAGGGTGCCAGCAAAGGGATTTGTGTATTAGGAGCTCCTACGTGGATGAACAGAAAATATCGTGTACCATGAGGGCATTAGACTTTGTGATAGATCGCTGCGAGAACACAGTCCGTCACACAGGCCGCACCCTCTTATGCTGGCTTTCGAGTCCGAAGCTCCATGTCTATCGCGAAAATCCATTCTGTCTTGTGGCAGAGAAGAGCAGCGAAACTAGATATAGGGTGCTTAGAAACGCTTTCTTACATTCGTTATCCGACTTTATAGGATGTCGAATGCTCTGCAAGGAGAAGTGGCCAACTTTCGGTTGAATGCGGTGCTTTCTGCGAGACTGGAACGTTTATGGAGTCATAAAGTTTGGAATATGTTCGATGTATCTCGGGGACTATGGCCCGATCTTGGCAATTCCCTACTCAAGAATTATCAGCAGAAACGCATTGCGTTTCCTGTTTTTGACCAATCATCGTCTAGCATTTTAGCCCCATATTTCCCGGATGGAAACGCACTGCGTTTCTTGGACCGCACTCATGAAATTAGAAAACCTAAAACACGAAACGCGTCGTGTTTCCGTCGGCTGACCCTTGTCGAGTTCAACAACTTGACTACTCCAGACCTAAACAACATTTATTACCATCGTTTACTGGAACTCACGTGTCTATCATCTTCGTATAATATTAATCAATATCCTCCATTCCATCCTATCTATTATACTTATATTAATTATAATGGGCCCCTTCTCTGTTCGTTAGCAACATAGCCATGCCACTTTACCCCCAGCAAAGTTGCAGAAGCCTGACACGCTCGGCCTTTATTACAATTTGCCGAAAGCAGCTATTATATGTACCAAATGCGGTTTTGCTTTGAGCCCTATACGTGCATCGGAGCATACTGGCAAAAAGTACGACATTGCACCCGACACTCCCCCGAGACAGCTGCAGCCGGGCTCTGCAAGGATTACTGAATGAGCGCAGCAACTAGTGACCGATGACATCCTTGGAGGGGACTAAATGATAGCTAAGGTCATTACCAAAAGTCGATCTCCAGAGTCTCGCAACGATGTCACCTTGGCTAGAGCTGTAGCTTTTGATGATGGAGCCGGTGGCACGATGTCTGCCAGGTCGTTGGCTACTCGCAAGTATGAGCCAAGGTCAGGGTTCGGCAATATGACATCGTAGTGACCACCTGCGCCTTTCATTTCAACAAGGCACCAGCACCGATGGGCTCTTTGCACTTCGACACAAGCCAAGCCAGCCTCCCGAAATTGCGAGGACTGAAGCTGGAACGCCTTGAGCCTGATTAACATTTTGGATGCAAAACCAACAGACGAAAACAAGCAGCAACGAAGTCTCGGCTATGGTCAAATTTCCCAGGAAGGTAGAAATCGACGCAGCTCGACATGGCAACTACGGTGTACAGCAGGGAGTGATGTCGTGAGAATTGTTGTTCTAATAGGGCTATTGCTTCTTGCTGAATTCTGTAGCGCTGCCCACTTTTACCTCGATACAGAGGATTAGTAACTAGGCTGGCCGTCTATCTTATGTTTTCTTTGTCCTTCTGTCTCCTCACCAGCGTGTACAAATATGTGTACTACGAGGATCCTGGCGCCTATACGTGATGCGCTGCACACATCCTCGTATACATCGTACGAGCTCTTCAGTAGTGGCCCACTCTGTTTCTCTGCTAGACTGTCACAGAAAGCTTTCAGTCGATCTTGACGTCGTTCGATGAAGGTTGCACTCGTTTTGCATTGTCTCTAAAGACGCTATATATTCATGGGTATCGTCAACAACCAGTCCTCATTCCAATCTCGTCATCTTCAACGGCCTATCATCTTCATATATACCTTGTTCCCCACCATCTACTACACAATAGTCAAGTTTTATCAGCTTTGAGCCGGCTTTCAAAGCCAAGTCTCTATCCGGCGATGCCGAGACACTTGATACACTGACCGACTTCGTCGACGCAAAAGAATCCTCAAGACCAGGCGGTGAGCCATGTTGAAACCAATCAAAACTCCTCTTCCGTCGCCGTCCCCTCGGCGGATCATCATCAAGCTCACCATCTCCATCCCAATTATACTCTCCCTCATTAGCGACACTATCGCTCCGTCGCTCCCGTTTCCTCGGACTATTACTCCGACTTTGCGTAAACGACGTAAACACATTCGCATTATCTCTCACTTGATTCGCAGTCAAATCACGAACACTCGACTTACCCGTCTTAACATCAAAAAGAAGGCAAGCAAATCTTGCCATACCTTTAAGGAAACGATAATTTTCCACGTCAAACACGGCTTGTGCGAAGCGCGCGAAGACGAGTTCCTTTGAAACTCCCGCGATAGGTTGAAGAAGTCGATTGTGGTACAATTCGACGAGTTCGGTGGATTGGGGAGATGTGAAAACGTGGATCAGGAAGGGTGGATTCTGCTCATCAGGATTACCGCGTGGTATGAAGGCAAAGCGGCGTTGATCGAAGAGATGATGGAGATCTTTCCTTAGGAGAATCATGTTTGCTTGATCATTTACTGGCTCGTCGCAGCAGTACCTGGCGCATCCAAGTCAGCATAAATCCCTGAACGAGGTTAGGAATTTCCATGTACTTATTCATCCGGTTGTAGGTGAGCCAATGACCATCCGCGACAGGGACCAAGTGAGCGACTTCGGTAGCCCTGCTATGTCCAGATATACGACACGATACATCCCTAAAGACAATAGCATCGCGATTGTTGGAGACTGCAGAGAAAGGAGGAGGTCTGGATATTGTCGCATCCTTCCAGAGATCTGGGAGGTTGTCGTGAGGAAATCGCCAGTGATCAAAGGAAGGGATAACAGGGTATCTATCTGCAACCCACCACGTCAGCATCTTATCTCAAAAGGAATAGGAAACACTCACAAGACGCTGGATGGTCGCCGGTAAAGTAATAATACTCCCTCTGACGTAAGATGCCATTTTCAGGTTTGTTTACCCGCTGATATTCATCCCCTTGTTTTGTTGCTAACCAGCCACTGGCCCAAGAGTTATTTGCAACTATACCACAAGCCCAGCAAGCAACATCATAATCAATTCCATCCTTGTTCTCGCCGTCGAAAGCTGCAAGACTGAGTAAAGCGTTTTCAGTTGGATATGCTGGATGACGAAACTCGATGCGATGATCTGTCTTGAGGGCTTCACATGAGGGAGGTTCTAGTGCTGGACGGACTCGGGCCATTGATAAAGTAGTGAAGAAAATTGATGCAGATTTTGTAAGTGGTTGGTTTTTCTTTATGGTAATGTCTTGTCCTACAATTAATTGTCCTGGTTGACGTGAGAATGCTGGCTGACTCTGACGTGACGTGTTTTTACGGCGGTTACTGGAGTGACGCGGCCGGGGCATAGTTTTACCGATCCGAGAGGTACGTCACTAGAATCGCCAAGTTCATCAGACAAGCAACTTAACACGCTATCTGAAAATCTCACCTTGAGCTGGAATTAGGTTATCTCCATCGATTACATGTTTTTTTCGATTTAATCCTATAGTTCTTTTCATTTATCGCCATGCAGTTCTTTGCTAAGCTGTTCTCACTTTAACGAGTGATGCTCCACCTGACCCTTCCAACGGAGCCCCTGCAGGTTGAACTTCAACCCTTGTATTTCGTCTTTAAATAAAGAGGTATGGTGTTGGCATGGACGCCTATCGCCAATTTCGCGTGGTGGCTGCTCAGCTTGCGGCAACACTTAGTCGATGGCCGTTTTCGGTTTTGATGCAAACCCTACTCTAGTATTCTAGTCGGCAACGGGGCCGTTACTGTCCAGGTCGTGTTTACAAAAACGCGGAACGGGGCCCGTTTCATAACATGGTGATCCGTGCCATCCTTGCTGAGTTCATTGCTCGTAGGCAAGAGCCAATCATAGGTAACTAAAATAATTACTTGATTTGATTTCATGTCTGATCTCTCCTCGACTGTCGCGTCTTGTACTTATATTCAATAGTTTAGCGATTGGATTTATCCCTTTGAGCGGTACAGCCTTTCAGCGGGGTCAAGACAGGGGTGTAGGACCAATCAAGATGAATAAAACTAACAGTACTTCTCCCTACATACTAATTTGTATGATAGTAAAAGTCCCAGCAGTTTTGATTGTTACAAAGAGCTACCTCACAGACTCGGCAGCCGTACCAGGTCTGCCTACCTGAGCCTCCTCGATGCCGACTTCGTATATTACCTGTTATCGGCTGTAAGAGAGTATTTTCAACCTTCTTTTCTTAAAAAGGTCGGGGCTGCCCCTGCCTGAAGCCTTTACAAGCAAGGCAATCTGAGAATATCCCCCTGTTGTCATGATTGATATCTCTTGGTAGGCGATTTTGCCGTGACCAGGTATCGTTCATGTCCTCCTCTTTCCCTGCCACGGGCCACGGCGAAATCGGTGCTCATAGCTTGTATAGGACCTTATCTGATCTCCTCGATCCACGTAATTCATTTCATCGTTATAAGAAGCAGATACAGTCGGTATAGGAATAATCTTTATTACGGCATCACCAAAGGTCTCCTGTATCGGCTTGGATTTTGCCCCTTTGTCGGCAGGCTTCTTCCTTCTTTTTGGGGTGCGTTGGTCATCGGCACCGCTGTATACGGTAGAGAGAAATAACATGAGGCTATTATCCTTCAAAGCGATTTAAGCGACTTAAGAAGGAGGAATTAGTAAGGTAATTGCATGTAAATAAGT
Organism: Fusarium mangiferae; assembly: GCF_900044065.1. Taxonomy (NCBI): domain Eukaryota; kingdom Fungi; phylum Ascomycota; class Sordariomycetes; order Hypocreales; family Nectriaceae; genus Fusarium; species Fusarium mangiferae. The sequence continues at coordinate 3,892 of NW_024573955.1, read as the reverse complement.
CCCTGGGGCGTATGAGGTTATCTATTGTAGGGATTGACTTTACTTCATTATACTTAAAGCCTGAGGCACCTGCCTTGTCCTTCCCTTTTGCAACTTTAAGCTCCTTAGTGATGCCACAGTTAGGGCAGGCTGTGCCTGTAGCTCCGTGACCGGCTTCTCGAAGGGCACGGAAGAGATTGGGTGAGGAGAAGAGGTTATCCATAAAGACGTGATATGTCTGCTTCGGCAGCATATTAACTAGGTGAATGATGACTCCTGCCGTATTGCTGAGGGCTACAGTCTCCTTGGGCCTTCCCTTCCCCTTCTTCCCCTGTTGCGGCTTGGCAGCCGGCTTCTTCTTTGACAGCTCGACGATAACAGCGGTATATGGTGATGCCTTCACATGCCACAGCCACCGGATAAAGAGGCCGTTTTGGGCGATAACCCAGACTTTGAACCCTACGGGCGTAGGCTTATTCTTGACTAGGGTTGTATCCTTACTCCTGCTTGTAAAAGGGACCATACACTCATCTACAGTAACGTAATTCCCTAGTATATAGAGCTGGGCTGACACCTTCTGTATGAGGTCAGACCACGGTTCAGCAGCTTGGAATGCCTTCGGAAGGTCCTCTTCGTTGCCTAGGTCAAGCAAAGTGTGGTCGAAAGTCCGTATATAGCGTGAGATTGACTAGAACCGCTACAGAGGCATGAACTTGATGATTGAATGCATGGGGGCCTGAACACCTAGGGAAGGGGGGCTCCAATAGCTCTTGATCGTATTTCCTTATGAATGCCTAGGTAAATCAGCAACCTGAGCCATACATATACTTGTGCAGCCGAGAGCCCGTCCTACCGGTTGATCCGTGACTGGTCGGAAATGGCCGAGTTATGGCTATCAATAACGCCATTTTGCGTAAGATAAGAGACCCGGCTATTGCTGTGGTAGACCCACGACTGTACGAGGGATATAGGTGTAAAAAGCTGGAATAGCTCGAGTGGTGTTGGGGGCAGTACCGGTATATGGATGTGGAAGTCACGATCTTCTACGTTAAAAGGCATGAAGTTGCGGTCAGCTGCCTCTTCAGGCAGATTAATTATTATCCCGGTGGGGCCTAGGCCTCTTTGCTGTGCATGTGTGTGAAAGCTACGATCATCGAAGTCATATTCCTTAAGTCGTATTTCATCAAGAATCGGTGGGGAATTCATCATTTCAATAGATATCAATTAGCATGAGCTTTTGGTGGTATTTTGCAAAAATTGAATATCTCGAAGTTCGTACTATTACTTTAGTTTATTAATTAATCTCTCATTCTTACTGTCGATAAAGGTCAGCCTTGGCCTCTTAGACTCTTGCAAATCACTGCTGATGGGAAGATATTGCGTCGCAAGTCAGCATTTATGCAAGATGTCATTCGGATTCAAAAAGTGTCGAATTCTTTGGTTGAAGTGACAATCAAAGTGGGGTAGCAAGACAAGCTGACAGCGTGGTTCACACCCTCTTTGCGACAAAGGAGCTACACCATGCAGCCATTTCTGAATCGCCACGTAGCGCACCAGAAATCAGAGCGGGGAAGTATACACCGAGTGTTTTTTATTGCCAACTCCCATAAGGTCTGTTTCTCAGGCGTAGAAATTTCGGAAGCAATATCGCCCACTGTGTAAAAATACAGAATTGAATATTTATTATAGAAGGCAAAGAAGACCAACATGTCGCAATATTACTTGCTGCTTGCTCAGATCGAAAGAGCTTTGAGCATTACAACCAATTTAACAGCTCTCGGTATCACCATATGGAACCAAGTGAAAAAGGATCCCAACAATCCTCGACTGTTAGCAGAACTCCAGGGCCAAGTAAATGAAGCGCAGTTTGAAAATGAAGTATGTTACTACTCCAAGTCCACGCTTGTGATTTTGAAGGAAGAGGAACTGATTGTTTAAAGGTTTCTCGAGCTCAGATGAACAGCATGCTCAGTGTTCTACAATGCATGCAGAACGAGTCCAACAATACAAACAAGCTTTTGAAGTCCATGGCTCATTGCATGCAGTCTTACGTCAACCTATCCGTAACTGGTCAGATGTTCCAGCTTGGTAGTCTGTTGACAGATATGGCTGCTGTTGCTGAAATCAAACGGCTTGCGGATAACACTGAGATGATGGCAGGAACACTGCAGGGTATTGAGAATAACTTGAACTCTATCAACTCCCGAGGCGATTACTTCCCTCAGCACGTCTACTCATATGTCAAGATGATGATTGAGCGGCATGCTCACAACGAAGTCCCCCACTATTTCTTTATTTTCCATGAAGGGCATGAATGGCACCCTAAGTTCGAGGATCTGCGACGTCAAACACCACTAGGTTCTCATTTTGTGGGGTATAATGATGACCTAGACCAACTTGCCGCCTTCCTTGTCGAGGAGTTCCGCCCTCGAATTGGTCCAGAGCCAGTCCTGCACATTTTGCTGCCGACAGTTAAGCCTCTTGCTATTACTGAATCTCTGGCCTTTCCTCCTGAGATGAGGCCGTTTTGCATAGAGGGTCAAAAAGGTGAAGGGGGCGTTCCGTTTGTGTTCATGTGTACCCCTTTGCCAGAGGATCGCCAATGCATGAAGTACATCGGCGCCCTCACACCAAAGCCACGATGGGTGCTCTTGCGACGCTTGGGGCCACGCTTGCCATTTATAGGAGAATATACATCCAAAAATCTCGAGCAGCAATTTTTCGAACATCAACCTTGGCACACAGACGCTGATTTGGGTTTGTATACCTCCGTCCGTTGCCCATGTGATCCAATCCGTCCAAGAACGATTGGAAGTCCTCTGGTCCTTCGAAAATGGCAGGTACCACCGCTAGTCGCTGAATACGTGCTTGATAGGCCGGCGGAGGCGATAACGGGGCGTTATATCCTACCTGTGACTGAAACTCAGGATTGACTGTGCTATAAGAACAAACATAGCACCCAGAAAGGTATCTACAACGTCTAAGCAATCTCAGTATTGTATAACTAATTCTCTTAAGGCATTACTGAGGGAAAACTAGCTTAATCGGGCTAGGGGTAGAATTATAGGTATTTTGAGCCTATCCCAGCTGCATGGCGGATACAGCTCTGAATCCATTTGCATTCCCATAGTAAAAAAAAAGGCGCTAATGAAATGGCGACCTAGTAGTCAATGACAAAAGGAACTCTAGTAGAGTTCTTTTTTAGGCTCCACTTTACAGGGGGTAGAGTTCTTTTAAATGACAGGGGTAGAGTTCTTTTCCATAACCGCCAATCAAAATCTCGTAAATGTATTACCTAATAGACGCGAGTACGCGAAGCATACTCAAGTATTCATGTCAGGAACGGGGCCCGTTCCGCGTTTTAAACCAATCACACGTGCTAAAATGAACAGGGGTCGCGCAGTCTCAGAACGTGCCCCGTTCTGACTTTTTACTCTCAGCACTGAACGCAAAACGGGGCCCGTTCTCACAAGTATCTGGCGACGGTCTCTAGTAGTGTCCATTGACCATTCTCACATCAATCTGGCGACGATATCTGTTAGACCTAGTAACCAATGACTAAATCAACTCTAGTAGAGTTGATTTAATTGACCCACTTTAAACCTAGTAGAGTTGATTATTGCCAGGGTGTAGAGTTGATTTGAAAGAAACAGGGGTTTGGCAGGGACTTGGCAGGGGTTTGCCCAGAACACGACGCGCCCTTCGCATAAAGTGCTAGACTATAGGTGGTTATATCATACGACTGAATGATTTAATTATTGATCGAAGCATAATTGTTATTCGCATCTTACTATCAGTAACTACGTCATTAAAATAATCACTACTATCGTTCAAATTTGTAATCTGAATCCTGCAGTGAAATTTATCCTTACCTTTTTAGCGACAGGTATTTTAGGGAGCTGCCAGGCATTGA
>NW_024574088.1:0-1376 GCF_900044065.1 Fusarium mangiferae | reverse complement strand
AGTAATTACCAACCCATTCCCTACCGATGCTCCTGTCGTCGAAAGTCATCACCCCATCACCTCTGCCGGGTCTTCAATCCAGAACGAACAAGTTCCTGATCTTAGTGTTAACCCACCTTATCCCTCGCACTTGGCGTCTTTTCATTCCCAACTGGAACAAACGTCTGAGCCGAAGACTGGAACTACGATTCCCTACAGCGATGTGAAATCTGGTGACATAACCTTTTATACTGTTGGGCTAGGTGCTTGCGGCCAGGATTCGAGTGGGCAAGACGAAACTAGCAACATCGTAGCAATCTCTGGAGAGGTATATGATGCAGCCAAGATTGTCGAGAACCCCAATGAAAACCCCTTATGTGGTCGGACTATCACAATTAAGGGGTCTAACGGCAAGACTACTCAAGGCACTATCTTAGACCGTTGCCAAGGCTGTCGAGGGGCAGATATAGATGTCAGCCATAAGATATTCATAGAGATTTATGGAAGTCTCGATCCGGGCCGCTGTGAGATAGAATGGTGGTATAGCTAGCTGGTGACAGGCTGTACCTCATAAAATCACAAAAGAACGCGGCTATACAAACTAGCATTACTTACCAACTAAATAGTCTCTTATATAGGTAGCTTCTAATGCAGCGACCACATTTGCAAAGTAAATTAACAATTTTTTTATTTTTTTATTTTTTTTTGGCACAGTTTACAATAGAATCTTTTTAAAGAACGAGCCAAATTAGGGTTAAGCCTAACCAAGGCATAGAACAATGTTTGTCCATATCAACCCCTGTATCACTATTGGACCATACAGTATTTCGATACGTTAATTGCATCGAAGCCAAGGTATCCTTTTCGGAGTGAATCCTTCTACTGTAATACCATTTCCAAAACTTGCAAACTTTTGGTCATCATCCTCAAACTTGAGATCGTAGTCCTCCCATCGTACTATTTCAGTCGCGGAGTAGTAGTGAAGTATTGTTCCTGGCCATGGAACAATTACCTTTTTCTTGGACTTATCTGTAACATAGTAATTAAGCACTGACAAATATAAATGTGGGATAATGGATATCTACTTACACCACGATGAGCATGGCTCCGACCATACCATCTCGGGCATGCGTGATTGAACCCAGCGGTTAAAGGCATCCTGGGCTGATTTCTTAACACAGACTGACCTTAGACAATCCTTCTGTAGCCTGTCGATAACTCTGATGATGTAATCACTCGTACGCTCGATCCCAGGGTATGCCGAACCATTAACAGGGCAGATAGGTGGATTAAACACTTAAAACATAACTTAGTTTCTTTGTCTTTCTTTGATGTCGTGAGCGAGTGCACATACCGAAAAAGTTGGGGAAGCCAGCGACTGTTGCTGCCAAGTAACT
>NW_024574118.1:0-1183 GCF_900044065.1 Fusarium mangiferae | reverse complement strand
CTGGGGCAAGCTATGCATACTTCGTTAGGAGAATAGAGATTTGGATCAAGGGCGCTTACACGGCCGATGATGTAGCACTAGCTATCAAACACGGTCTTGATGCGTCGTCGTATCGAACCACGGTGGAAGGCAACGGTGTCCCTGCCACTCTCGAAGCCTTGCGAGAGTGTTCTATTGCGGCAGGAGGAATGATTCCTGTCACAGTAGATGAAAGCATTAGTCGTGGAACCGACATCTTCAAGGCTCTTGCGCTCGGAGCATCTCTTGTATTTGTTGGAAGAATGCCCATCTGGGGCCTTGCTGTAAGTCGCCATCACGATGTTGTGTCTACCTGTTGTTTCTAATCGCTTTTGATACAGTATCATGGTCAGGAAGGAGTGGAGCTAGGTATCAAGATTCTCATGTTTGAGTTCAAGATTGCAATGGCACTTGCAGGGTATACGACCGTAGTCTGCTCATATCATTCTCGTATGGCCAATAGAGCTGCAGATACCGCACGATTAAGGACATTACCTGAAGCCGTGTGTCTTTCCTTAGCTCTGATGATACTATGGCTAGACTGTGAATGCCGAGATATACGGTGGACCGGGGGACTACAGTCCATCAATAAAATCACAAGACGATTGCAAGGCTGAGGCTGCCGCACGAGTGTGTGACAAGTAGTCAATTTTAATAAGTTAGCAACTTCATGTGCAAAACATTGAATAGACAAACGTCCAGAGTGAGGATTACGAAGTTACAGTAGAACAATGTGATAGCCTCGGCTTGATGATATAGAAGCAAAAAGCTTAACGTACATGATAAGCGAGTGCAACAAACAAGCGAGTGCAACAAAAAATCCCGCAATGTGTATTTTCCCAGTTTTACCAATTAATTCTCAACCACTCAACATGTCAAACCGAAATACTGAGGCTAGAATGCTTCTTGCTCTTTAAGCCCTTCAGAATGACCCAGAATTAAGTCTCTAACGCGCCGCGGCCATCTACCAGGTCTACTACTAGACTTTATATCACTGACAGAAGGGCATCCTTTCTATATGTGATTCTATCCCGAAATTACGTAAACTATCTGATCTAGAGGAACAGATTATAGTTCAGTTTATCCTTTACCTAGATCCAAGAGGCTTTCCTCTATAACTGTATTATATAGAAGAAATAGCTAATAGACTGCTTGCTAACTGTAA
>NW_024573954.1:54564-55665 GCF_900044065.1 Fusarium mangiferae | reverse complement strand
TAAAGGCTTAAATAATAAGGCCCCTATAGTAAGCCTATATCTTAAAGGTTAGAATTTTATAAGGTTTATCTACCTTAATAGTATAATTACTGCCTTAACTAAATAGTATTAATACCGCCCCTCAGCAGCTATATTAGCCTTCTTCCTTTACCCTAGCCAAAAGATAGGCTAAGTCCATCATAAAGTACATTCCCTAACCTAACTTTCCCTATTAGTTACAGTTACTAATATCAATTATAGCCACTAACACAATACCTGCTATATATAAAAGCCTAAAACCTAATTAGGGCTATTATATAACTAACCACAACCTTATTGCAGCAATCGAATTAGTGCTAAGTCAGGCTAAAGGCATAAATTGCTGCAAGATCTATATAATAGCTGCAGCTATTATAAAGAACTTCTTATTAAAAAGCCTATCTAGCCTAATTAAGATAGCTATTTTTAACTGTATCCTAATTAACTTAATTAATTATATAGACCAGGCTAGCCTAGGTTATTAAGTTTATCCGGTTTAGCTAGCTAGAGAGCTATTTAGGTTAGAGAAGCTAGAAAGGGCTATTAAGGAAGGCTTGCCTCTTAATATAAAAGAGGCAGCTTTCCTAACTGCACTAATAGGCTTAGCCTTATACAAAGAGTGGCTTAGTAACGTGATTATTGAGGCCAAATATATATGCTGTATCCTCCTGGTTGTACGAAATTGAGGATAAACGCAGGGTAATAGCAGGGTTTAAAGGTTTAAAGGAATTAGGTTAACTCTATTTATGTAAGTTAGTCGGCAAAAGTCAAATTGACCTCCACCAATTAAATGCATATGCCCAGGCATGTAACCAATCGACCTTATATCTAAGAACTGCAGAAAAAGTGATATCAGTAAAGAAGCAGTAGTTTAAACTGAGGTTATTAAAATTATAAAAGAAAAAAAATTATTAAATAAAATAATAAAATTTAAAAGGTATTTAAAGAGCTTAAAATAGCTATTATAAATAAATTTATCTTAATTATATTTAATTTAAAATAATAAATAAAGCTTAAAATTAATACTTTTAACTTTACTTTAAGAAAATAAATAAAATAATATAATAATAATAATATATTATA
>NW_024573954.1:51109-52320 GCF_900044065.1 Fusarium mangiferae | reverse complement strand
TAAAACCTTTATTTCTTAATTTACCTTTTTCTCTCTTTTTTTTATTTTATTTCTTTTTTTTTATTTTATAATAGCTTTTAATTTCTATAATATAACTTTTATATCTCTTTTTTAATTACTATAACTATATATTCTAACTTTATAAATTATAGCTAATATTAACTATTATTACTATTTAATATAATATTATTAATAAAGGCCTGCTATTACCTTTATAGGTATTAACCCTATTTTAAATAATTAATTAGGTCTTTTAATACCTTTATTTAATTTATAATATAATTAATTAGGGATTTATTTAAATTAATACTTAATAGCTATAATTAATAGTTAAAGATTATTAAATTAATTTATTATATTATTAATAGCTTATAAATATTTAATAAGTATTTTATTATTATTCTATAGTATTTTAAGAAAGATTATAATATTAAAATATATTTAAATTTAAAATTATAAACTTCTATTAAAAGACTAATTATATAATTATTAACTACTATAGCTAAATAGTTATAGCTATTATAAAGATTAACTATATTATAATATATTTATTAATAAAACTTTTAGTTTTTTAATTATTATAACTTTATCTTTTAATATTAAAGCCTTAATAGTAATTACCTTAATAAGGTAATAATAAAAAAGGCATTTAGCCTATTAAGGCTAAAGAAAATATCTTTATTATACTTATAAGTTAAAGCTATTTATTTAATTAAATTATAAGGTTTATAGTAATAGCTATATAACCCTAAGACTTATTATTAAGATTATTATATTATCTTTTTATTTAAGACTTTAATTAACTATACCTTATATATTACTATAGGGATATTTTAACTTTTTAATAAAAGTAAAAGAAATAAATATAAAGTAATAGTAAAATAAAACTAAAGGTCTAAAAGAATTAAATTAACTTTTATATAAATTAATTAATAAAAGCTTAATTAACTTAAAGTTAATAATAATTAAATTTATTAATTAAATATATATACTTAAATATATAATTAATTAACTTTATATTTTAAAATTATAAATAAAGTAATATTAAAAAAAAAGTAGTAATTTAAATTAAAAATAATATAAACTATATAAATAATTATAACCTTTATTAATAATATAATATAAGATTTAATTATAATAGACTTTATTATAAAGTTATTTTTAGTTAAAAAACCTTTAATTAAAATCTTTTATAATAGTATTATAATTAT
>NW_024573954.1:15203-48861 GCF_900044065.1 Fusarium mangiferae | reverse complement strand
TAAATTTATAAAAAGATATAATATTAAAACTATTATAAATTACCTTTATATTTATATAATTATTATAATAATAAAACTATTTATTAATAGTTTTATATATAAAATTATAATAAAAATAATAAAAATATAATATAATAAAATTATTAAAATTATAAATATATTATATAAAAGTATTAAATTTAAAAGTTTTTATATATTTCTTTTTAAGAATTTAATTTAATATAATAATTAATAAAATATATATAAATAAAAATAAACTTAAATTAATATTATAATAGTTAGGTTTTAAATAAAGAAACTAGTTTATATTAAGTTTATATTTATAGATAATATAAGGCATAATACTAAGCTTATAAAGTATTATATTTCTTAATAATTAAGTAATATAAAATAGGCTTATTAATATAAAAATACTTTATTAATAGCTAGCAAGTTAAGTTCTATTTAATACTAAATAAATATATATATATACTTAAGATAATTAAGCTAGTTTATTTAATAATTATTAATAATTAAAATTAATTATTAAGTAATTATAAATTAATTACTATATTTCTTTATTAGTTTTAAGTAATTATTTAGTAATTAGGTAAAATTTATAGAATATATATAATATAGCTATAACGGTTATAATATAATCTTATCTTTCTATTAGGTCTTATCCTTAAGATTTATATAACTTAATATTTAATTTTTATTTATAAGTCTATATAACTTAAGTTTATAATTACCTAATTATATTTTTAATACTTACTTACTATTATATTACTAAAGCTAACTTAATTAACTTTAAAGGTTATAAAGTTATGCCTTATATTTATTATTTTTAAAAGACATTTTAATACTTTATAAAACTTAGTCTTAATATTTATAGTAAGTATACTTATTATAGGCATTTTTATAATAGTAATAAAATATCTCTTTTTTAAGGTAAGTCTTTATATATATAAAATAAGTATTTTTTTAATAATCTATTTTAGCTAATTATTTAATAAAGGCTAAATAAAGAATTAAGGTGGCTAAAAAGGCTATTAAGGAAAAACTAATTAATTTATAATATTAATTAAATAAGCGTTTATTATAATTAATATAGCTTTATTATTAAAAGTAAGAAATTTAAACTTATAATTAAAAGATATTAAAGTATAATTTTTAATTAATAAATAAGCTAAATAAAAGTAATTATTAAAAGGTTAAGGTAATAGTTAAAGAACTATCTTTTTATATTTATAAAGTAATAAATTTATTTTTTATTTTTTTATAGTAATTTTAACTTTATAATTATTTTTAAGTTAATAAAGTTTTTTTTTATTTTACTATTAATTTAAATATTTAGCTATTTTTCTTTAATTTAAGCTTATAGTATTAAGTAATTAGGTTTATTATCTTATATAACTCTTAAAGCTTTTATAGGTTTAAGTTATTTTTATTTTTAGCTCTTACTCTTTTATAGCTTTATTATTATAGAAAGTATATCTCTTTTTTTAAAGTATTTTAGTAAGTTTATTTATAATTACTATTATAGTAACTTTTATTATTAATATAATTATTAATAAATTTATTATTAATTATTTATTATTAATAATAATTTTTTAATTCTTTATATTACTTTTTAACTATTTTTAATTATAATTTATATTATTATAATTTTATTATTTATTTTTTATATAAATAGCTTATATCTTTTAAATATAAATTATAATATACTTTTAAGTTTATATATTCTTTAATATATTTAACTTTATTAAATTTAATATATTTCTTTATAAGTTTTATTTTATATTTATTATATTTTCTTAAGACTTTTTTTTATTTTTAAGTAATTTTATTTTTATTATTTTAAAATATTTTAAAAAATTCTTTTAGTTTTTTTAATATTTTATTTTATATTTTTAATTACTTTATTATTTCCTTTAGTCTTTTTAAGTTAGTATTATTAATAAACTATTTATTATTATTATTTATATATTATTAATTAAATTCTTTTTTTATTAAAGTAATATCTTAAGTTATTTATTAAAGTTTTACTTATATATTTTTATCCTTTTAGATTTCTCTATAATAGGCTATATAAAATTAAAGTTTTAATATTTTAAGGTTTTTATATTATATATTTAATAGGTATCTTTCTATTTTCTCTTTTTAATATAGCTTATTATTAGGTATTCTTAAAATTATAATAAAAAAGTAATTATTATTTTTTATTATTATTTATATTTAATATATTAATAGTATTTATATAATATCTATAATAATTTATTATATTTTAAGTATATAGGTAGTATTATTATATAGTCTTTAAAGTTAAACTTTAATTCTTTATATAATAGGTTTATAATATCTTTTATATAATAGATATAAATATATATTATTAATAGTTTATCTATAATAATATATTTCCTAATAGTTTAAATATATATCTTTTCTTTAATTTTTTAAAATTTTAATTCTTATTTATTATATAAGGGTTTATAGGGTTAGTTTTATTTCTATTTTAATTATTTATTTTTTTATTAAAGGTATTATATAGTTATATATACTATACTTCCTTTATATTCTATACTTTAATCTCTTTACTATTTCTTTATATATAGGTTATTTTTTACTATCTTTTTAGTCTTTACTGCTTTTTTAATAGCTTAAATAGTAATTCTAGTTAGAATTATATTAATATATTATATAACCTCTTTCTCCTTTAAGGTACTTTATTATTTTATTATTTTTAAGTTTTTTATTTTTATAGTATTTTCTTTTTCTTTTTTTTACCTTTTATATAGCTTTTACTATTTCTTTTATTTATTTTTTATTTATAACTTTAAAAGCATTTTTAAATTTATCCTTAAAGTATTTATATTTATTATAAATATATTTTATTATTTTCTATTATTTCTCTTTAACGTTATTAATATAGTTATAAATAATAGATTCTATAAGTTATAATACCTTATCTTTAAGAAGTCCTATTTTATATTTAATTTTAAGTTCTTTAGTAATAAACTAAATAAGGTAATATATTTAATAACTTTAAAGATTAATAAAAAATCCTTAAAGTTTATTTATATTACTATTAAATAAATCTAGCTAATAGAATTATAAAATCTCTTTAAGATCTTTATTTATAATAATAAGTACTATAATATACTTAATATACTTTTAATAAAACTTTTAGCTTTTTTTAGCTTTAGCCTTTAAGGCTTTAATAAGTTTAATAAGTTTAATTACCTTTTTTTTTAATCTTTTAATTCTATTTTAAGAGATTTTAATATTCTTTTTAAAGTTATTTAGTAATATTATATTACTTATTAAAGTAAATAAATCTATATTTAAGCTTTATAACTTCCCCTTTATAGGTAATTAAATAAATTAATATAATATTTTCTTTTTTTTCTTTATTAGTTTTTATAGAGATATCCTTTATATTAAAGAGGACTTTCTATTATAAAGTATATTATATATATTTTATATTAAAAGGTTAAATAAAAGTTATAGGTATTATTATATTAATATTACTTAATATTATATAATACAGTCTAAATAAAAGCTATTAATATATAATAGTTAGGTTTTAAATAAAGAAATTAATTTATATTAGGTTTATATTTATAGATAATATAAAGTATAATATTAAGCTTATAAAATATTATATTTCTTAATAATTAAATAATATAGGTTAGGCTTATTAATATAAAGATAGTTTATTAATAGCTAATAAGTTAAGTTTTATTTAATACTAAATAAATATATATATATACTTAAGATAATTAGGCTGGTTTATTTAATAATTACTAGTAATTAAGATTAATTACTAAATAATTATAAATTAATTATTATATTTCTTTACTGGTTTTAGGTAATTATTTAATAATTAAGTAAAATTTATAAGGTATATATAATATAGCTATAAGGGTTATAATAAATATATATAAATATAAAACTAATAAAAATAATAATTAAGTATAACCTTAAAGATAAAACTTAAAAGAAATAAGAAATTATATTATAATCTTTATAGTTATATTATATATACTTTATAATTTTTCTATAAACCTTATTAATTATAAATAAATTAAATAAACCTTTTTTAATTTATTTAATTTAATTAATTAAAATAAAATCAAAGCCTTATAATATTAATTTAAAATTAAAAGATAAATATTTTTGCCTTTAATAAAAATATTAATAAATACCTAATTATTATAAATAATATTAAGTTTATTAAATATATAACTATAAGTATAAAGTAGATTTTAAATTATAATATAAAGCTAGTTTTAAAAAAACAGTTTAAAAATAAAAAGAAATATATTAAAGAAATGCTAAAAAGATTTACCTTTAAGTTTACTATAAATTTATTTATCTTAAAATCCATTTAAGGGGTAAAAGATATAAGAGACAGCAAACATAAAAAGGCATACTCAGTAACATGGCAAGGGTATCTAAGATAGTAGCATCATGCTTCTATCGGCCTCACACAGGCGCGCTGTACATCAAAGAAAGGGGCGGTAGCATTGTCCAGCGAGCCATCATCAATAGAAGCGTCCTGGCGCCTCTTGGCCCGATAAACTTACACAGATCCTTGGGCAAGAAACCAGGTGCATAAAACTAAACCTTGTCTCGAAAGTTTAGGCTGTTATTTTGAGATACTTACTATCAGGAAAAATCCTTGACCCTCAATGATGCTCTTTACAATTATCTCGTGCTCCCTCCCCAACTCCCGCAAAGGCAGGACTCTAATCTAGAAAAACTTGAAAAGGCCCTGCTTAAGGCTGCGGCGTGTAGTAAGGGTCTAAGAACGCCCTCTGCGATGCCATTAGCATCCTCTAGTCAGTGGCGCACTTCTCGTCATCCTCGGAGATTATGTCAAGACTATCATATTAATCTCGCTCAGCTATGCAGTGGTGTACGACTTTGTGGTGGGCTTAATCGGCTTATCCAACGTCTTCCAGAAGTCGCTGTCCTTTAAGTGGAGTATGGTCTCGATCGTGGCGGATTTGTGGAATGTGAGTGGGCTGATCACGTAGTCTCCAGGCCTACTCGGAGTTTAAAAGGCAAGCCTCGTTTGAACCAGACTGGGCTCCTAAACTTACTGCTTTCCACTTCTATGTCATCACAGCGAAGGTATGAGTACTATCGGTCGAGCAATTAAAGTTAAAGATGGAGGAGCAGACGTTGGTCGGGATTGTATGCTGGTAGGCTTCGGAGACAGGAGGACGGCAGCGTAATATGGACAAAGCTCGCTCGTCAGTCAAAAGACAGATGGAATTTAGCAAGGTGGGCCAGCGTTAAAAGTCGTAGTCGTATCGTGAGTCAAGTGCACGATTGAAGAATAGTCGTGTTGCTCGAGAGTGCAGGACAATGGCAACATTCTCGAACATCTCAAGGGTGAACATTGTATGCCTATCGGGGTCCTGAGGTTCTGCCCTGTGTGCATCCAGAGCTGCCTGTTGTGCGACAGCGCATATGCTAGATATGCCTCTGATGGAATCATTGCCTATGTCCTTGATAGAATTGTCGACACGTTGCCCTGTGGCTAAAGCGGCTTGTGCTTCTTCAGTGGTGGTAGAATCTGTGTGGCTATGGCAATTGTGGTGGCTGTGGCGCGTTTTCGGCACTTTCAATTGAGAAAAAAAGGCTCTTTCAATCAAAGCTGGAACGCTCGTTGTGACTAATCTGCGCTTTGTACAACAGCTACTGTATAGGGACATCCTCTTGATCGCGTCCCAGAGGAAATGTGTTCTTTCTGCTGGGCCAGGAAGCTGGAAGGAACAGGTCCTTGTTGTGGGGATCTCGGTCAGGATCTGAACTGACAAGATGATGGAGATTGCCCGCGAGATCTTATCAGATATCACAAGGGACGCCATGTTGTCAAGGGTGCAAAGGCGCATGGGCTACACAACAACTATTGACAAGAGAAATGTAGACAGGATCGTGTTGTGGGCCAAGTTTTCAGTCAATACCATGCCGGCCCTGCGCATCTTCGAGAGGAAAGTCATCAACATCTCGGCCGCTACTCGGGTTGTGGTTAAGTCGGCTAAGTTTAGAATGAGGGGGCAAGACTTTCTTAAGAGCGGGATCTATGCAGACACCATGTGCGCTCACCAGCCCGACACGATAAGGTATGTCGCTAAGAACGTGGCTGAAGCACTAGACAGCGTCTCTCAACACGATGATGATCTCCTGCTGCAAGTTCGCGACGGAGCTGAGGAGCAGGTCGGGCGTGGCTGATATACCCTATGAGTGGTAAGTCGACAATATCCATGAACAAGTACTTCGAGTGCATCATGATTACCGGGACCGTTGCGATCATGTCGAACAGTCACAGGGAGAAACGTGGCCTCAGGTTCATCACGTGCAGCAAAACACCGAGACTCATATATCGTCACCCGCACGTTTGCAGAATTGGCTTCATCGACTAGTCCCTCCCCAAGTCCAGGAGAAATGTCTTGCAGCAGGACATGCTTCTAAAGTAAGAGTAGTGGTAGTGGTCTTTTGTCCCTGGCGTGGTGCTTGAGACGTATGAGCTTGACTTGCTGAACGTGCAAATGTATGTATGCAAGACCTCGCTTAAGGTATGGGATAAGTTGGCCAACTGGTACAGGCTCCAGTTCAGGGTGGTGTGCCTCATGCCATCCCCCAAGGTCCCCGAGCTCGAGGCCCGTCACCGGGAACAGGGCCAAGTCGACCATCTCGCTGTCCGTCCAGTTGCTCTCGAGGACAATGACACATGAGTGACCAATATTCGAGAAGGCAGGATACTGCGTCGGAGCCTGGCAAGATAGATACGCAGCTCAAAACTTGAGCATTGCCAACACCTTTGTTGAAGATGCCCAGGTGTCCCCCAATTCCAAGTAGCACCAAGCCATCGACTCGGACATACGCTAACAGCCGTATTTGAAGCTTAAGCGGGACAAAATAAAGCCAGGTTATTGAAGTCAAGGTTTTAGCGCTCCCATAAAATGTCATCAGGCAAGTAACCAATTTCCCATCTGCTCGATGTGGATCTAGAATACACGGTTTTGGAAGTTAGGCGTTGGTCTTGTCTCTGAGTTAGCTGTAGATAATGAATGAGTCGGGGAAGGAGGTTTCCCTGCATTTGATACCGTCATGGTGCAAGCCACTAACGAATGGAGTGTTCGATTCGACCAGGGCAATGCATCCGAAACTCTGAGCAGCTTGATCGCAATCGGGATCGGGGAGAAGATGGGTTTTCCCATGTCGGGCTATCAGGATCTTGACGGAGATTTTGGTTCGGGTCTTGGCGATGAGGCCTTTAGCTGTCTCGGGGAGAAAAGGGCTGTGCCTTCTCTCAGCCTAGGTAGTGTAAAGTGACGTGTTGATCAGGCTACAACGTGGCACGGCGCTGGCTAATTTCCGCGAAGATTTAATTTTTTTGGCCGGCCCGGACCGGAGTAGATTGGGAAACATGGGTCCATCCATTTCCGTGTGCAGTCGCAGAACTATTGGGCTCTTCTGTATTCATGTCATTTCGCTGTCACGACATGAAACGAACGGCCGACAAGAAAGTAACTTACTGGATGTACCTATAAAAATATACCTGTACAGTCATTATCTAACTGGCCGAGAGTTCGTAGTCGCACCAGGTTTCAGTGTAAGGAACCCTGATAATTAGGGATGGGATGGAAGCCTTTTTGACCTGGCTTCTGACGCTTGATCTCAGAAAACAGATGATTTAAAGTAGAAAAGGAAAAATCTAGCTTTCGTCTAAACAAGTCCTGAAACCGTATCTCCATTGGCTATTTAATCTCTCCGGCATGATAATTCGCTCCCACGATCGCACTTCCAAGAAGATGGGCTTTGGCGAGCCTTGTTGTGGTTGTGGAAATTGTCAGCTAAGCCGGATGTAGTGCTAGTGGTGAACTTCACCAACGCCGCTTGCTTTATTCCCTCTATCCCTTCATACTTTGAGATTATGTGCTTGACCTGGAGAAGGTAGCATGCAAGTGTCGGCGAGTGAATGATACTTGCAGCGCGATGGCAGAAGGCTTGGCGATATCAATTTGGATAAGGTTCCCCAGCCAGAGATATTCTGCCAACGGGCAAATGTTGCGGTTATGTATAAGAGTGAATAATACTTCGCCAAGACTTGATACACTGAGATATAAGCTGATTTTTTATTATAATTACGAGTTATTTTGCTCCTACCGTCAGTAATACTCTAGCAAGTGGCGAGAATGTTAAGGATACACTACTTATATTTTGATCTTTAGTTATCACTGCGCTAAAGATGACTTAGCGCTGGTTTGCTAGGTAGCCTGAGGGATACTTGAAATTGGAGGGTGCTTGCGGATTCGTGAAGATGTATCGGTAGTGCTCCTCAAGTGATTATAGGGGATCTCGGCCATGGTATCCAGGCTTGCCAGTCCAAACCAGACCTCCCAAATTGCTTATTAAACGGCTTCAAGGTGGATCCTGAATTAGCAGTATTACCAGTATAACGTTCAGAAAAAAAGGCTATGGGAAACAGGGTCAGCACCTCCCATTACTTCATGTTCTGCCGCCATGTCGCTCCAGCTGGTGGATCTTGGTATGTTTGCAGGGCAACATTACGGCCTCTCTTATCCACATTTATAAAGATGAGTAGAGTTGGGCAAAATTGACCCCCACATCAATCACTTCTCGGTTCGTCAGTGCTATATTGCTGGGACTTACATGCACTGTAAAACACCCAGGTTAATGGTGATCATGCCATGGTGTGGCCTGTAATTGCAGTCTGGAAGGCATCGCTAAGCGGGATGTAGGTGCGGATGTGAAGGGCAACTACAAGTCGATAATCGTCTCGAGTAAAAAGAGGTATGAGGCAGTGCCGTGGGAAGACAGCGTGGAGACCAAGGGCCTGGCGATCGAGAAGGACACCAACCCCATCGCGAAGTATGCGTTGAGCAGAACGATGGAGATCCTCAACTCGGACATGTCGAACGAGGACAAGGTGGAGAGGCTAGTGGCGTTGGTCGGCACCTTGATGGAGTGTATCCAGGAAGAGAGGCTCGAGGCCAACGAGCAGGTCGCGGAGGTGAAGATCTCCGGTCAGCCGCACTACATCTACGTCAACAATGACTAGAAGAGGGAGAAGATCGCAGTGGGGACGGGGATCCCGCCCTCGGATATCAACAAGCGCTGGATCGCCGACAGGGTGAGGAGCATGTTGGACTCGGTCCTCACCATGGTGGACGTGAACAGTGTCGTCGAGATGGTGTTCGCGTACAACATGAGACTGTTCGTCGTCACCAGGAACAACATGACGAGGAAGGTCAACGGGACGTTAGAGCCATAGATAAGCGCGTAGTTCTTGGAAGACTCGAAGACCTTCTAAATCCTCTACAAGACGCAGTGGTAGTGGTACAACATGTTGTTTTTGCAACATAAGACCAAGAAGATCGCGTAGATACACAACGAGATGGGGACATGTCAGAGACCAACAAGTTGCCCCAGGACGTCGAGTACACAAGGCATTTCCCCGAGTCGTTAAAGTATTTCTTGACGTTGAGGCAGGCGTCGAGGTCCCGACGGCGGACGCGTACCAGTTGACGGTGAGGCTCCCGAACTCAATGCCGTGCAAAACTCGATCACCGATATATACAGGATGTGCACCGTGTCTCCCGTTGTTGGACACGGTGCTCTACTGGAACGCGATGAGAGCGACGAATCCGGAACGCTAGTGGTCTGCAAGCATAAGTACATCCACACCGACCTCGACGGGATAAAGAGATACATTGAGCAGATGCCAGACATATCTCTGAAGTAGGTATTCGCGAATAAATCGGGATATACAGCCCCGGTATAGCCTCCTACCATACACCTATCCAAGGCGGCTTCCATATACGTGAAGAACAGGCCTTGTATATAGCAACATCATAAAGATAGACGCGATATACCACACAATAGACAATAACTTCTAGAAGAGCATCTATAAGTCTATAAAGCCTATAGTGAAGTTATATACCATTAGAGGCCTGATCGAGAATAATGCGATTGTGTTAACGGAGATGACAACAGGGACCAACGATAAGTGCAACGTGAGCCAAAGGATGCCTATATCCGCGTATAGAGGGTTCCTCGACCCCTACTATACCCTGCAGTCTAAGGCCACAGAGAGGATCAGAACCCTCTCGATGCGCGTCGCGATGAAGATCTGCACGAGCAAGACAATGGAGATGGTGAAGTCGATCATCAGCACCGTGTGTGATGTCGAGGCATCTTCAGGAAACTGGACGTTGAGGCTAATAGGGTGCACAATCATGGTGACCGAGTCGTGTGTCATAAGGATGGTCAGAACCTGGAAGATGATGTGTCATCCCGAGATATCCACCATCCATGTCTTCAAGAGGAGGAGGATCGTGATGATTTCGTGTGTGGCGGGCGTCTTGATGAGGCCCGTGAGGTACGTAGCCGTCGGGGAGTCGTTGGAGTGGAAGGGCCCCTAAGTCGATACGATGTGCGTGTACCATTCCGACACGATGAAGTACTTGGACATGTCATTCCACACCCACGACAAGGAGCCACACCAACTGGCCTCCCTCAACACGCTCATCATCCCCTTGTACCGTTTCGCGACTGAGCCCAGGATAAGGCTCGGCGTTACGATGTTGAAGCAGGCGTTGTGCAAGCTCCCTACCAGCGGCGAGGCCACCATGGTCACGAACGAATTCAACGAGCCCGTGTTGACGACTCAGATGGCCGCGATCTTGAAGAGGGAGTCCAAGAGGGAGACTGAATTCCTGCTCCCCAGCAGGAACATGGCCATGACCTTATCAACATGCAGCAGAATACAGAGAATGCATGTATTGTCAGCAAGGAGTTCGCGGAATCCGGATGGCTCTCCTGGTCGGGCTTCATCGACTACCCCCTCCCGAGATCGTGCGGGAAGATCGAGCCCTGGGACGTCATGTACAGGCAGGAGTGGTGGAAGTATTCGATCCAGGGATTGGTCATCAAGACGTACGTCAACAAGATGGGCGGGGTCAACGCGTACGTGTACGTCTTCAACAAGAAACTCGAGGTAGGGGGCAAGCTCGCGACATGGCACGGCCTCAAGTTCACCGTAAGCAGCTTGATGTCCTACTCTGACATGCCTGAGATGGAGAATACCCTCACGGGGGAGAGGTTCAGACCCAACATCATCGTCTAAACCAAGAACTTGAACCGAGGCATCGACGGTCAGGTCAGAGAGATGAACGAAAACACCTCGATGTACCTGTCAATCATGAGCTTTAGGTTGCGCATCAGACCGCTGCAGAACAAGAAGTACGTTACCATCGACGCAGATTCGACGCAGAATTGCCTGAGGCCTACATCTTGGTGAATGGGAAGAAGATCGCATTTAAGGACACCAGTGCTACTAAGAGGGTCATCAAGTATAACGATAGGATTATAAGGGTTCTCTATTTTAGGCATAAGCCCTGCCTTAAGCAGCACTATCTGCCTAAGGCATTTTACTTGAACGAGATTATTAAGGGGAGGTATAAAGGAGGTACCCTAAGAGTGTCCGAGATAGAGTTGCTGTCGATAATAATATAGAAGCTGAACATCTGTGCCTTTAAGTGCTTATGGTCGTCCGACCTGGTGAACGTGGCCATCTGCTTGCGGTGCTCCGCGCTCGTGTTGTTCTGCGACTGTGAGAAGGGGGACAACATGGTGCCGAGGAAGTCCACGACAGTCTCGGTGAGGTACTCAGTGGTCAAGATGGTAGTCTACGCCACGATCGCCATGCTAAACGACGGGAAGTCGAAGCCGATGACACTCAGGTTTTACACCAACGAGAGGAATTAGATCAGCAATACGGCGCGGCTCATGATGTCCTTCGTGGCGATGTCGATCTCCTTCGAGAGCCAGGGCATCACGGACTCGATGTACTTCAACCCTGCGATGTTGCTGAACATGAACAAGGGCTCGTTGTATGTCGATTTGCCGAAAACCGCGCTGACGTATTCGTCTCCGTTCCTGCTCTTCTTCACCGTCATAGTGATCGGTCTCCTCCCCGCGACCGTGTTCGTCATCCCGTCGTGTACGAAACCACACCCGTACACGGGGACCGACATAGACATCAAGTTGTTGACGCTGGTGATGCAGTACGACAGGCTGGACGAGAAGACTACCGGGGTCGACATCTCCGACAAGTTCTTCAAGGTGTCGTATATCAACAAGAAGTTCTTGAATGTCTTGTCGTAGTAGAGCACATGACCGGGGCTCGAGGAGATCGCCTTCAGCTGCTTTGTCAACGTTGAGTACTTGTTGTACTTCGCTACTGACTTGACGTTCTTGCGCTTTGTCAGTCTCGTGATGTCGACCTCGGGATCCACCGCGATGTAGGAGAACTTCTTGAACTCCATGAGGTTCGCCTCCTGGGATCGACCTGGACCCACGGTCATGGTCATCTTCCTCCCGGAGGACGCCGACACCATGGCCACGTTATACACCATCTCCCTCATCTTGAAGGATACCGAGACGACCTCGTACAGAATCGTCGTGTTCTCCCCCTTCCCTAAAGAGCTCGCGAAAGACCTCATGGCGATCTTGGGGGTATTGGGGTTAAACTTGGCCAGCCTTCTTAACGGATTACACAGCCTCACCGACTTCTTGTCTGTATAGGCCTTGACCGTCATCTGGTATAAGGACCCTTCAATCATGTCCTTGTGGGCCTTCCCGTTCACCACCGTCAACGCGTTGTCCGAGACCTGGACTACTTACTCCGTTCTTGCAGAAGACGTCGATAGTGGGTTCCTTGACCCTAACGGTCTTGTGCTTCCCCACGCACGCCATTCCGTCGCTCTGCATCAGCGGCGCCTTCAACAGCTTGAACTC
Organism: Fusarium mangiferae; assembly: GCF_900044065.1. Taxonomy (NCBI): domain Eukaryota; kingdom Fungi; phylum Ascomycota; class Sordariomycetes; order Hypocreales; family Nectriaceae; genus Fusarium; species Fusarium mangiferae. Next base: position 36,042 of record NW_024573954.1, on the reverse strand, counting down.
ACTCAACGTGTCCCAGTTGTCCCTAATAACAGCGTCCGGCATGGCGGTCGCTGAGCTCCTTCAGGTTAGACAACACGACTCCATTAGGGCACAAATTGTCCAAGAAAACCAGAGTCCCGTCCGACATCATCTCAACTATAACCACGTCGGGAGTCTTGTTGATATCCACCGTGAAGACCGAGTTGTTCTCGATTATGTACGACATGGCCAACAGCTTCCTGTCAGAGAAGCAGACGACGTATCCACACTCGTACCTGAACACATACATCTTCATGCCATCGGCCTTGTACATGAACTTCCCCGAGCAGTTCTCAGCACTGCTGATGTCAACCACGCTATGCTCCGACATCTTCACCTCCGCCATGAATGCCTCGTCGATGTAGCTCGATATCGTGGTCTCTGACATTATGGTCTCCGACATCGTGGTCTCCGACATCATAGTCTCCCACCCCACCACATAGACAAACTCTGACATGACGCGGGTCAACTCCTTAAAGCCGTACTTCTCAGGAAACTCCACCTCACACGAGAACGAGGCGTGGCCCTCCATCTCGTACTTCCTGTAGTTGACGACGACGCACACGCCTTTGATCTCCATTCTCGACGACATCTGAGTCATGAAGGTCCTGCACAGGTTTTTCACGACTCTCCCTACAAACGAGTATTCGTAGGAGACAGTCAACACCATCCCCGGCATGAAGTTCGCTTTCGACATCGGGACCTTGACCGCGTACCCCTTGGTAGTCCTATGCCTGACTTTCACGATCTTGTTGTACGGCTCCCTCCAGTACTTATAGCATCCGATCTCTTCGATCTCGCTGGTCAGGTAGTTCCCCATGAAGCCCGACTACATCCTCTCCCAAGCCTTCGCCGACATCAACCTCCCGAGCGTCACCTCTATCTCGATGGTGTAGATCTTGGGCATCGTATTCACGTCCACAGGGTCCAGCGGCAAGGGGTTATTCCTCGACACCTTCGAAACGTAGTTCTGCGTCTTGTGCATGCCCGCCATATCCAGCGTCGCCGCCATGGAGATCAACATCGAGTTCGCGGTCTTACACTTGCACACCATGGCCTTAGGTGCTCCGTCCAAGCCCAATCTGACATACTTATCGGAGAATGGAGATAACTCAGTGCCTGTTGGCAAGCTGGTAATAAGTACGGGGAGGTATGCGTTAATATCAAAGGTCATGGACATCATCACGGTTCAGAACTTCTATCCTAAGTGCGAGGTCAAGTAATACGAGGTCTACGACAACGCGAGCGACAAGTCCACCGAGATGGTATTGATGTAGATGTAGGTGTAGCACGTCATGTCGGAGTTCTAAAACGAGATCGCGGACACACTCCAACACCACGGCAATAGATCAACACACAATCGTCTACTAGAACATGAACAAGGGCACATCGCACAACAACACGGTCAAGGACTCCTACTGGCACAACAAGATAACCCAGAACGAGTTCAGGGCGAAGACAGTCATCGTCCCGGGTAGGAAGATCGATGTGGCCCCGTCAGTCGTGAGGTGCACGTGGAGTACCGTCAACGTCGAGAATATGATGTACCAGTCCCCCGACATCGAATCGATCGACAACGCCACCACACGCTCCGTGCACGAGAACTGCCTAGGGCACTTGAGGAAGGACTCGTACAATGGGATCTTTCTGATGACATACGGGTTTGCGAGAGGCGACGACGACACCTTCGGCGAGATATACCTGATGAACAAGGCGATCATGAACGACGAGGCTACCGCCGAGGAGGTAGCCGAGAAGTGCTACGGGAAACTGGCGACGAGATTCGGGATCCTGAGCAAGAATAACAACGGGACCAGGCCCACGAACAGCTTCAGGTTGGTCGCTTCCCCTATGACCGGCGTATCGTTCGGGGAGGGGTCAAAGCACGAGATGTTGCCCACCGGGTACGTCGACATCCCCCGGACGGTTCTCAAGAACGTGAAGTTCGTCCACTAGTCAGAGGACGGGATGCAGTCACCGTTGTACATGCATAAGATCACCTGCTGTATTGCCCTTACCAAGTTGACAAGCGCAGCCTACTAGATGGGGATCGACCGCCAGAAGCACGGAGATAAGGCCTCTAAGATCCCGGCGATCTGCACCCTGCTGGGGGACTAAGAGCAGTGTTACGGCATCATAAGCGCGAACGGGGAACCTACCGTCGTCATGGGTTCAGTCGACATGATGTACAGGAAGTCGTCGTTGTATACCTCATTGAAGTGCATTACCGACTGTGATTCCTCGGTGGACAGGTTCAAGAAGGCCTGTAAGGTTACGGCGCTGGTTGAGGAGATAGGCTCCGTTGACCTCACGCCGACCGAAAGTGTCGTGATGGCGTATTTGTTGACCTACTTATCGGAGAATATCAACGCCTTGACGGACGGGTCCTCAGGGGCCAGTTCTGAAGACGGCTGTAGAAGAAGGTCTCAACCCAAACTTGCATGGAAAAGGTTAACAAATTTCAGCTGAACGTGGAAAAACGCGTTATATGGCTGCTGTTGGTGAACATTTGAGCATTGACTGGTCGACGTGAGACGGCTGGCATCGAGCACCACCTTCATGTTATGGAAAAGAGGAGAGCGTTCAGTCGAAAAAGGTTGGCGGTTAGACTAGTACTTAGGAGAGATTGTCTGAATGACGTCGAAATGAAAGATGGGTGCTGAGTTGTGTACATTCGCCGAAGGGGTGGCGTTGTGTTTACTGGCCGGCGCACCGGGACAAGCGAGAGTTACAGTGAGGATGCACGGGGATGGATACGCCAATTTCGTCACTAAGCTGTCTATCCGCAGCCTCTTAACGTAGCCATACGCAGGTCTTCACGTAGCCATCCGCAGTGTCTACAGCTACCTATCCGCAGTGCCTTTACGTACCCATCCGCAGGCGCTAGGCCCAGCCAACATCAATTACTTGATGCTTCAAAGTGACATGGTTTCTTTATGCCAGCATGGTTCCGAGCCCATCGTGCCTCGAGAACAGGTAGATTGATTCGCTCCTCGCCTACAATCTTTACACTCAATAGCTAGACACCAGCCAAACAGCCCGCGCGACCGCCCTAACTCGGACCTTGAATTACCCCCAACCTTCGATCCCGCCAAGCGATCAAGTCTTCCGTTGAACCAACGGCCGATTTCTCGTAACATTTCGCCTGCTTCAAGCTTCTCATTGTCAGCAGGATTCTCCATCACGATACACAATCGCGCCAGCGGTTACGTTCCTCCGTATCCCTCCCACCTGTTCGTTAGCAGGTCACATGCTGTGGGATACACGCCATCTAATGAAGGAAGCCTAACTAATGCGGCGGAAAGCTATTTTGCCCCTAAAGCATGACTTGTAATGCCGCAGTTAAACGAGGTGCATATGTTCGGCATATCAATGCCAATTCCTTCTATCTTGGCAAGCATTGGTATATCCGCAACACTATGTATTTCGAGCCTCCCTTATGCAGCCAGTCCTTCGCCGCATATCGTGTCTGTCTACTGGAATTTGCCGAGGTCACTATTCGATCCACATTGAATGCCCTGACAAACTTCTCACCTTGGGCACGCAATTCGAGATTTACCAGTCTTCAAAGCTCGGGCTCAGTGCAATTATCCCGCCTCGCCATCATCTCCTCGCAGAACTAACCCGAAACTTTGAACAGCCCGGTATTTACAACAGATACCCCCCACTGTACCCATGTGCAGCCGCCTATCTCTTCCTCTTTGGTGCCCTAGTATCATTTCTTATGGTAAATCTCTTCAAATGCTGCGTTTTCTCGGCGCTGTCCATTGAGCCACAGTGAGGGTGGGTTGAAAGTGGCAATGACGCCCCGCTACCGAAAGTTTCGGCATCCAAGATTGAGTTTTTAAGGTTAGAGATAAGCTTGACGAATCAAAAGTTAAAGCAACGCTAAACAAACCTAAGCCGAATGAACATTGGATGTGATTGGCGAATCTGGTCTTGGACCTGTTGAGATCTGGTGATGAGGCACAGCAGATTAGATTGAACCCACGAATCCTGCGGTCGAGGTAAGCGCAGCGCGCCACTTTGGAGCCTGCTCGATTTAGTGATCAAAATAAGACCACGTAATGGCGTATTGTTGATTCAGATGTAATAGTATTTTAGCCCCTTTAGGACAATAGAAATCTGCCTGAAATTGCTTCACTGCCATCGCCGCATCGCCCGGTTGCTCACCCGCACCGCACCGTATCACAAACAAGATTCACATCATGAACGCTCTATGACAGTAAGCCGACAGTGGCTGCGCTATTGAGTGTGCCATGTAGGAGAATGACAGGGATTTCAGACTTGCCAGATAAATTGCTGTTTTTATTACCGTGCATAGAAGGCCTCGGTCCGGAACGCTTTTTATCCATGTTGCCAATATTGTTTCGATGAAAACTCTTCACGTCAATCGACACGTTCCGCTTGATGTGCTTGCGCGAGACGCTCCGGCCCGACGCGTTCCCTACAAGACTCTTGACCCCGCATCAACAGTCAACCATATTCGAGACGGTGTCTTTACCAAGTTCATGTGCTCTAAACCTCTTTTATGTCTCACCCGACGCCGTTCGCCGATCGCGAGGATGCATCCCATGCGCTCCGGCCCAGGAGGTTGCGTGCCTCCCAATAGACGCGACCAAGTCGGTTTGGAATGAGAACAAGACCAACATAAATCTCATTTCAGAATGAGACTCTAGTGATTGACGCGTGGTACTACAGAAGCTCGTCTTTTAAACTCATTGGCTGACCTTGGCAGTTTCCTCTGCTCCAGAAATCGCGACCTAAGCACTGAACGAGACTCCAACATCGAAAGCTACGACCGACGCGGCTGACGCGACCTGTCTCACACAATTGATAATAACTAAGCTTGAAGCAGAACAACGTGACTAAGATCAAGGGCGAACCTATCGCGCAATCATAGGGCTTCATGTTGAAGGCCGAGTTTGACTGCTCGGTGCCTTCATCGTCAACTGCTCTCAGCATCACCCGAGGCCGACATCAATGCTACGACAAGACACTGCACGTCGTTGACCGAACAAACTATATGCTCGAGACGGCACACAACATTGGCAATCAATTTGCTGCGGTATGATCCTCGCGACAGATACCGAACTCCATCGTCGCTATCGGAGATCACAGCTATATAGGTCATTCCAAGACTCGCAAATTGCCCAAAGGCTAGCCAGATAGGACCATGGCTCTTGGGACACTTCGATCTGAAACATGCAGATCACCAATTGTTGCCGCGACCTTATACTTACGTGACCATCTTCGCTTCGGCATATTGTCATGGTCAGGCAGCAGCGATTAAGAGGCAACTGTCCTGGGAGAAAGAATATGTTCTGCATTGCTGATGATTCCTACAGCGGCGAGGTTCGTTTTTCCTTTGCCCTACCTCAATATCTTCCCTCTGCCTGATTGCTAACAACACAATTCATCAACAGGCGCACGCTCTCCGCCAAACATCGGCCCTTATACCAAATAGCGTTATCAAAATACTTACTCCATCCCGCCGGAACAATGAAAATAATCCTGCTCAAAGAGACTCGCCCATTTCGCCTGGTTCTATTAGGGCATCGCTTTGAGCGACTGAGCCACGATGCGTGACTGTCATCGCGCCTTTATCTTGAGGGGTGGTTCTTCACAAAGAGTGCTGTCTTCACTCGTGCTCATTAAACCGATTGGGAAGACACCCTGACTGGGACCGCCCATACATGCAGAGAATACAGGGCCTCGAGTGCGGCTCCGTCGGCAATCCTGCATGCCCTGTTGCTACTACTAACGTGTTAAATTCACCCGACTGATGACTGAGGTGGTGCATTGAACAGTGCGGCTTCCTCAAGCCTTGCTCAACAAGCTGTTATCGCTCAATGACTCGAAGATTTGCCTACATGAAGCGAAGAGAACAAAGATAAAGATGGCACAAACAGACGCCGAAAGTCAGGGTTCACGGCGGCCAGTGTTTCACCATCGCTGCCGATGGCAGCATACTGAGATTTCTAGGTTTATGTGTGCTCTGGAGGGGAAAGGAGTTGCTACAAGGGCTTCTTGATGATGGCTCTGGTTCAGCGGTGGAGTTGTCTTGTCGTTCAATGTGTGTCAGTTGCGCGTCGTGTGTCAAATGGTGATCGTCATGGTCAACAGGGAGCTTTATTTCAACGCAACTGAAACCCGTCTATCCCAAGGCGTCTGTACTCTTTGACTTTACTTTTCAAATCTAGTTACTACTTGGCCCTCATATATGTAGTCACTTAACTGACATAGCTCTCGAATTAAGTGAGATGGGAGCGCCAACCCCCTCACCGCTCCATCATCGCCTGTGTCTTTTTCAGAGTATTCGAAGGCGGTTTGGCTCTGTACAACGTTACCCCATAGCAGTATGGCGCTCCATGTTGTTGAGAATTTTGCCTGCCCTCATGATCAATGATGCTCCAGCAATCGTTCCTCCAGCTCAGAACGCGCCGATCTCAAGCAACCTCCTATATCTCCAAGTGTAATTGCCCGGAAGCCGTCTTAACCGCCCTAAGTTCAGCAAGCTGGTGCAATGTCGATTGCCTCCGTTGTATATTTTGGCGCCTACGAGGTCTTGGTACCATAGAAGATGACCTCACAGTTGAGGGAAGAAACTCAACAGCAGAAACGGTTTAACCGATGCAGAAAAGCACTCCGAGGCCGATGCATGGGCTGGCGTCGTTTAAGGTGAGCCATAACTCGGCGTTTAGTAGACGGTTTACCGGGAGTTCCTGCTTTCCTACGAGTGCGTCTTCACGATGTGACACCAAGCTGTGGCTGCCAATGATAGAGAAAACTTGCCGGTTTCGGGCTGGGTATCATCTCGAAGGATATGGAGAAGATTCCGGGCTAGAAGGAACTGGTCTCACTCGCAACTCCACAGTCCCCACGACCAAGGCTCCCCAGCCTCGTACCCACGGCGATGTCCTCTGTCAAAATATCCGGCAGCTATGCCGTTAACTGGAATGTCTTGCTTACAACTCCAGTTATTGAGTAAGCTATTGCTACCGCGGCGACTTCACAGAACATATAGGCCGAGACCATATTTGAAGCGCGTCGTATTCTACGCCAGCTACAGCAGCAACTGCTCGATAATGATGATTGATTGATGGTGAAAACCAGACGAGGAGTGTAGAGAGTAGGTGGGATCCTGCTAAGAGGCCGACTAAAACTCCAAATGATCGATAAAGATGCAGATGCAAATAATGGTGGTGTTGAATATAACCATGCTCGCGGTTCTTGGGGGTTCATCATCGAGGCACGTATTTTCCTCACCCGCTCAACATACTTCTGAACCCTGTCCAAATAGTTGGCAAATGGTCTAGAAGACGTTGCTGTGTCTTGGGCCCTGCGGACTAGGAGATCTAGACTCACCCCGAATCTGCTCTTCTGTGTTTATTACAAGGATGACGATGCCCTGAAAGGTCCGAGAGAAAATCGGTAATCTCGTTAGTACCTAGGTTGAGATGGCTGTGCAGTGATGATTAAGACGAGGATTTCGGGTGTCAAGGTATTTCTGTGCTGGTGAGGCGCTTGCCTTTGGAATGTCAACTTCACCCTTGTTGGCCATGCCCGAGTCCATCAACTTCAGTCCGTACGTCTCATACCTATTCCCCATATCAATGTAGGTGGTGATAAAAAACCCACATATGTAACTGGAAGTTTGCTTGGCTTTGTCTTGGTGTCACAGAGGCTCGGAATAAGGTAGGCGATGATGCTGGTGACGGCGGTGTAGGCAAGCCAGGAAAGCGCACGACGGGTAGAATAAGTACACGTGATAGTCGAAGGACGTTGAGTAAGACTCGAGTATTGATGACAACTGGTGCCCAGAGCTGAAACGGTGCCTGTCAGGTAATATAAACCTGCCTCTTGTAGTGACGAACATGTCAGTGTGAATGGAGTCTTATCAGCTACCTGAGCCTAATCTAGGGTATCCGCCCCGCAAAATCCGATCTAACACAATTCTCACACACATTGTCTTTAGCCGTTCAACCACCAGGGCAGGGAAAATCGGGTTGTGTGAACTTGTATCCAAGCGCTTTTGGAGAGCTCTGCGCTCTGTATCGCAATTGTTGTGTATTTTCCATCCTGTTCGGGGGTATCAACTGGTTCGGCGACCGATGAGGTACGAGACGCAGCAAGCTTCGCGCAGCTGATGTTCGACATGTGATCGTCCATGGAGTCCAGAAACCCAGGCATATCGGCTTTCAGGTGTATAAGCGGTGGTTCTTGCCGGCATTTTTGTGTTTTCTCAACCCACATTGTCGTGGAAGTGTAGAGAAGGAACCGTTTGTACAGCGCGGGATTTATTCGGCTCGAGACTGTTGAGGATTTGTTGGTTTAAAGGCGTAAGATTCCTGAATCTTTCGCAGGGTTGCAGCAACCTTTCAGTGCATTGCTGTGGTTCTCTGTGCCTCACGAAAAGTGGCACATGCTTTGATCCGCAAAGCGTGTTGGGGGTATCAACTGGTTAGGCGACTGGTGAGGTACGAGATGTAGCAGAGCTTCGCGCAGCTGACGTCCTTAAAAACGGGCAGCGGTTCTTGCAGGCATTTTGTGTGTGTTGTTGTGGTTCGTCGACTGCTGGTTAATGCCTGATTTGGTGTGTATGGTCTTGTAACCGGCGAGTCAAAGCCCCAGGAGATGGGGCGAAGGATGAAAAGATGATTGAGGAGATGGTTGAGGGGGGAAATGATCCGAGGTGCGTAAGGAGTGTGGCTCGTAGAGATGTGATGTGTGTGTATGGGGAAGGATGCTAGCTAAGGTAGCTGGGGCCCGAAGGTGGGCAGTATCTCAACATTCGTCTCGGGGCGGGGTTTCACGGAGTCAGTCTTGGGGGGGCAAGGAAACAGCAAACTTAGCTGTGGGGTGTTAAAATAAACTTAGCAAAAGTTACTCTAAGATTAGGCTATACTACCTAAATCTCTTTGTCACTAAGGGTCAAGGTGCTGTGTTTTCTTTCCTCCCCCAGGTCAGGTACCGGCTGGTCTTGAGGGCAGTCAGTCAGGCGATGGTCTTGGGAAAAGATACATGTACTGTAAGGAAGTTTCTCTTTCGCGTAGCGAGCTTTCCAAAAATGTCCTTTTAACAATGGCCTGTATCAGAACTTAAACTACCGCAACATTTCACGAAATTTGTCAATGTTGGCGTCAACGGCGGCTGCCGATGGGGTCGTCTTGACTGACGACTGGCGCGGCTTGGAGGAATTAGAGTCCAATCCAGCGTTAATAACTCAAGGCCTGTAGGAATGGTACGCCAACGTCGTCAAATTTCGCAAGTGTTACGGTTTGACCTTGAACGACTTTTCGGTCAAGGTTAAGCTCCCGCAGCTTGTTGACGGCGTCATTTTACCCCTCTGCGATCGCCAAATGCATTTGCCTCCTCGACTCAAGCCCATCATTTTTCGTCACAAACTCCAGACGCGTCTCGCCGACTCCATACTGGCCTGTCACGTCACCCGAATTTCGCACTTGAGATGCTCACACAACCCAGCCCGAAACACTTCCGCTTTCCCTCGCGAGCAAGCGTAATCCTTCGACCGACGCGCATTCGATCGATCAATGGTGCAAGCACAATTGCGAGATGTCGTTTCTGAGAAAGTCTCATGACTGCATCAGCCCATCTCCTCGATTTCCGCCAGTTCGTGAAGCCTTTGCTCTTCCGAGTTTCGCACAACGCAGCCCAGTCCAATGACGCCTGCTGCCTCACCAGCAACCTCAATTGCTCGATCCTTACCCTCTCGACCAACAATACACACATCTTCGTTGGAATGGTACAGACGAACAAGGTTGAGCCTGGCTCTGGCCTGGCTTGGCCTGATATCTGGGTTGTGGGCAAGCCTTGCCATTCGATTCATGGCCCAAGGTGCCTACATCACAGAGGAGAGTCGTGGAGGCAGCTTCTGAAGCTATCACCCTAATGTGAGTAATTACAACAGCAGTCGTCCCGCCTCCCCGAGTCCGAAACGACCAAATACACAGTTGGACATACATAGTCGGTGCGGAACCCCGATGACACGATTGCGCCCTCTACACCTATCGACCAAGCCTTCGTTACCCCCAAAGCCAAATAAACCGTCGCCGCTACCATCTACTACGCTCTACGAAATATCGCCAGTCGGTCCCACGATATTGAGATTGAGGCACCGACTCAGGTCAACCTGTGCAGACGATTGTACACAGAATCTCGTCAACACGGTCCCCTTGCCGTAACCCCTCAGTCAAGTCATCATCAACCTCACGACGAAGACCCGTTGGCGTCACCATACATTTGCTAGCTTTGTCTATCGCTGTCATCTTCAACCGGATTTCAAAACCACTTCACCGATTCAGAACCACAGCTACCACTTTGGAACGTCAGATGCCAGCAACCCATTCCATCTTGAGCAGATGAACTGCGAAGACCGGACTACCAATTGGCCAGTATTGCCAGCTATCCCATTACCATCATTCCTCTGATGCCCCGATGGCCAGGCTCTCTCCAGTCTCTAATACATGCTCCTATTGACAGAGTCGCGAAGGATAGACTCAGCAGGCCGTGGTCGTGTTGGTCGTGGAGGAGTCCACCAAGAAGTCGGCATTTTCCGTGAGGAAGATGAAGTACGCAACTGCAATCTGCTCAGCGACCAGGAGGTTCAATGTGCTGATCATATCGATTAGGTATTGCAGTCACGTCGCGCGTCTTCCTAAGCTAGTCCAAATCTAGTTAGAAGGTTTCTTTTTTGCAAAAATGTAAATACACTACGCGTTGGCTCGAGCCCGGGGGCCAACTAAGCAAGCTAACGGGAAGTCATCTAATACATTTATCGCCGTTCAGCTGGGAGTTTCCGCTCGAAATCCACACATTCTAATGGCAACGACGACGTCGACCGTGCCGATGCGGACTGGCTTTCGGGTGATATTGTTGTGGCTGTAGTGGTGGTATTGGAAGCAGTCATCGGCTGAGGCCCAGAGTTGGCTTCTTGGCCTAAATCTGACTGCTCTTGAGTCTCGGAACTGTTGTTTGATCTGAAGCCTGCTGAGCTGAGTGGTTTGGTGTCCTAGCCTGCGAATTCCAGCCGGATCTTGCATCGTGATAACACACGCGGGATGAAGTTTAGCAGCACTGCGGCTCGTAGCCTCTTGCTGCGGCACACCGATAAAAAAGTCAATAAGCGATGCATCACCATGTACACGGTTCTTGGCATCTTTGAGAAATGCACGTTTCTCAACATTGGGCAACCGGGTCGTCTACCTGGTGCTGCCAATTCCCGGCCCGGTCACGTTACGATTACGGGTCAGCATGGAAGCTATACAGAATCCTTCCCAACCGTTTAGCTCATGTCTTAGCCGATTATTCCATCTCTCATCGTGATTTTCTCAGATAGAACGCGTGAAAAGGCTGATGACATATCCATACGGATACTCCCCATTCCATGATCATTTCAAACGCGCGCGCGTTTCTCCACTCTTCTGTCAGTGGATCATCTTCAACGTTGGATCTTGGCGGATATGCCACTGAAGCATAATTTTAGTTACCGATAAACCCATTTTTAATACCCAATTAACTCTTGCACCCCCATTCTGTTTCATCACGTGCAAATTATTCTCACTGTCTTAATTTTAGGTCTAGTTGAGCCATGGGTCTCAAGCTATGTATTTGTCAAAGCAAGAGAATGATGACTGCAATTCTTGATCCATCCTGGTCAGATGCGGGGTCAAGTATAGGGTATTCCAACGTGAAATTCTCGACGCCATAACATTACAATCAGACATCTCTAATAATACACAGAAAAGGGAAATTGTTCAAATCAGGGGAATTAATCCGAGAGCTCCGTTGCGCAATTAGATTTCCTCAGGATAGCCTTGTGTGTTATATTGTTGGCACCAGCTCAAACGGCTTCCTGGATTACATCCCGCCGCATGCCGATCAGCTCCACCAGAATAAAATGATACATCTGATCTAATAGATTGCTCTAATATGGGTATGAGCGGCTGCTAGCATTCAGGTCCTCGTCATTCATTTGGTTGTCTGTTTGACAGCATCACAGCCGACCCATCGTCTAAGTCGTTATCCGTCAGAATGGGCTTTGGAGTAAATTAGTTGCCATGGAACTCCGGTTGGCGTTTAAACGCTTCTGCCATGGTAATAAAAACTCCCGTCGCCGCCTGTTTTTCCCTCCTACCTTCACTCCCGATCCAACTCAGAGTGCATCGGTTTATCATGGCCAACAAGAAGCGCAAACAAAGCCAGCAGCAAGGTCGCTCGTCGACTCGGACAACGCGGACAGAAACCCAGGGACTGCGACTCAACGAACCGATTGCCAATCACCAAGCTGAAGCTGACGAGATACAAGACATTGAAGCTGGCCATGGATACAAGTAAACCATACCTAAAACACTTTGATACAACGACTGACAGATCCAGTATTCCCCCTTGCAAGGACTGCATTGCTGTTATGGCCTTAGACCCCGAGGAGAAATGTTAGGATGGTCCTGACAAATGTGTTCCATGCCTGGAAGAGGGACTTCCATGTAGGGAGGTAAGTAAACGCTCTTTTTGATCAGTATGTGATACTAAGTATTGATTGTAATAGTTCCTTAATATCCAGTATGAATATATATAGAGACTTATGCATGTCCAGCAAGCTTTAAAAGAAGCAGAAGCGAAGCTCGGTCCGCGATCCCTTGTCATTGATCAAGTAGGTGGTGATTGCCTGACTGTGAAATGAGCCACGACTGACTGTGATTAGTTAAGACAAGACCAGATGGAGGCCTGTCGAGCCATACGCGAACAGACTCTTGAGAAGAATGTCACCCAGCAAGGGGTCTTCAACGGCGAGGCTTTGCATCAGCGCATAATGAGACTGGAGAGCAATGCTTTCAGAAGCGGCGACTTGATGAACAAACGTATTAACCGCTTGCAAGGAGAATTGAATAAGGTGACAGAGCAGATTGGAGAGGACAAGTAGAAGAGAACTAGTGATAGGTGATGGAAGAGGAAGAGGGAGCATACGCTATGTGAGACAACGGATAGATTGCTTATTTAGGAGATAAAAAGACTTTATTGCCGAGAGAGATAACTGGCGTATCGCATGGCATTGAGAACAAAAGCTCTGCAGCTGCTAGAGTCTGATTGAGGAGGGCCGTCCTGTAATATTCGTTGCCAATAGAGCAAAGAATTATATATAATAACTGACTGCTACACGGAGTTGGAAAGGCTCTCGACCCAGCTGGAGCCATGACACAAGGCGAATATACCTACAGCGGTACGCCATGCCTGGGCTGTCGCGGCTAGGGTTGTAAGCAACAGAGAAATTATATTGCATCGGGCGGAAATGACGACAGTGCGTTCATGAGGATCGAGGAGGTAGAGACAGAGAGGCTGTGGATGGAGGAGCTTGTACTTCCGGGCGCCATCGATAGGGCAATATTGAAGTGAACGGGCTCAATTGTGCGGGTTCTACTGGTTTGGGTGGCGATGGTGTTGCTGTTGGCTTGTCGCGGATGTTGAACATTGCAGCCTCGCTGGCTCAGAAGACGCGGCGCGCAATATGACAGCGCGTCGGCGCGCATGATCGCGTACGTACGTACATATTGATCTTGAAACAAAGTATTCCGGAAAATTTATGGTAATCAAGATGCTGACTGATGGTTGGGGACGATCAGGATCAGGATCAAGGGAGTAGGAGGTAAGTTACGATTTGAGGACGCAAGATTGGATCAGTGTCTGTGTGCAGAGCCGCAGAGCCTCACAAAACCAGACACAGTAAAGATATAATTTACTAAGTAAGTATAATAAATACCTTACCTTTTAAAATAATATATTAAGCGGTTTTTATTAAGTTTTTAATATTAGTTAAAACTTACTTTATATTTAAAACCTTTATAAATTATTTAATAAAGCTTTATTTAATTAAAAACTTAATTTTAATTATAATCAAATTTTTAATAAATAAGCTTTTTTATTAAATATTATTAATCTATTTAATTTCTATCTATATTTATAGCTATAAAATCTTAATATTTATTATTTTTAATAGGTTTAATATTATATTTACCTAAGTTAAATTCTTTTTTATTAATTTTACTTTTTTAACTTTATTATTTAATAAATCTTTAATTATTTTATAATATTTCTCTTTAATATAAAGAAAAGGTCTTATTACTACAATATAATTATAATAACTAAATTTAATAACTTTTAAAAAGACTTTATTATTAAGGCTATTTTCCTTTATAGCTATATTAAGGCTTTAAAACTTTATTAATTTATTTAATTTTTTATAAATTTAATTATTAATAATAAAAAAAAGGCTAAAATTAAAGTTATAATTTTTATATTTATTAAAAATTAATTATTAATTATATTATAATATTTAGCTAAATAAGGCTAAATATAACATTATATTAAATATATAATACTTAATTATTAATAAGTCTTATTTATTAATTTATAAATTTATATATATAGATAAATATAATATATTTAAGGTAAAGATTATTAAATTTAAAGTTTAAAGCTATAAATATAACCCTTAAGGGAGTAAAGGTTATATAACCTCTTTTTATTATATAATAAATTAGATATTATATAATTATAATAAAAGTTATTTTAAAAGTATTATTTTAAGTTCATAAACTTATTTATATTAAGTAGCTTATTTTTAAGTCTTTTATATATTTTAAGCTTAATTATCTTTATAAATAAGTATTAAATAATTATTTATTTATATACCTTTAAAGTTAATTTTTAAAATATTTAACTTTTTAATTAAAAGTAAAATTCTAAATAATAATAAAGGCAGCCTTAAGGCTAAAGCCTCTTTTTAACCCCTTAACCCTATTATAGTTAAGACTTGTTTTGTTTTTTGCACTTTAGATAGTTTAATATTAAAGGCTAGATAAACTGTTTATATATTGGCCCCTTATGCGTAGAGAGGCTGTGTTTATTACACTGATAATTAACGCGAGTTAACAGCCAGCCACTTTGCCTCTCGAGCTAGGGCTATTTTGCTTCATTAAATCACTCGCACGCCACTCTGCCTTGCATATCCCCGCCGCACTTTATATCTTGCTCTCACCCTCCTTACCGACCGCACTGCCAGTCTTCTTTCATCTTACACTTCTCGCTGGAAGCACAATCTACTCGTTCACCAGACAACTACCTACACACCTCTACCGATTTTGTATCACTCATCACGATGCCTAACAAGAACAACAAGACTTCCGGCAATAGCACCGCTGATCGCAAGCCCAGCGCTCAGAAAGCCGCTGCCGCCAACAAGAATAAGCGTCTCACCGAAGCCGAGATGGTAAAGGCCCTTGCCGAATGCGATGCTCAGTTTGCAAAGATGACCCAGGAGGAGCTTGAAGCCAAGTTACCTGAGTACAGTAGGTTGCGATACTTGAATCTTGCGTTCACTTCCAAGCTTATCAGATCAAAGAGAACTACCAGCCCAAGGCGGCGGATGCCGATGGGGTTTACGCGTGGTTGATGGACGAGTATGGTTCCATCTCAGGGGGTGTTGGATGAGGCCGGTAGTGTAAAGAACTATTTTTCTGTTGGACTGAGCTGAGCCCGTACCGAGAGATTCAGATAGACAGTTCGATATCAATCCAAACCCGTCTACTTGAATATGAACGATCAATGTGCTAACAACCTGCCTTTCCGCTGTCACGTTCCCTTGATGATGATCACCTAAAGTCTTTCTTCACTGCAATTTAATCACACTGCAGCAAGCCATAATGGCCTTGCAAGGGTCGGCATCTGAGTTCATAACATTCTACTGGGGTCTCCAAAAGACCCAAGTGAACGTCCTTTGCAAGACTGTTTGTTCCCGGTTGGCTATATAGCAATTATCACTTCTGGACAAAGAAACATGACATATAATCAAACAACCCAACATAGTTTGGCTGGCAACAGCGCAGTCAGAGATAAAGAACCTTCGTCTATAAATCCGCTCCTCCCCATACCATGCCATCGACCTCTCATCAAGAGTATCATCCACGACTAGCATCATGGACGGAAATCTAGCCCTGTCACTTGCCCAAGTAGAATGGCGGAAGGCCCATACCGAGGAAGCCTACTTTAACCTCCGTCAAATTGACTACATGATCTGCATTACGCCTATAACATATAACAACTATGTTACTGACCCGATTAAGGCTCCGTCTAAGTTGACGCCGGAGCGTTTGAAGGCGGCAATCCAAAGTGACGAGGGAATGCCTCCGAGACTGTATCCAGTGGCGGTACTTGCGAGCTCAATGCTGGTCGCTGTACCCTCTTTTGCCTCATAGCATCCAAGAGGCTTGAAGCTCTTCAATCTCCCGATTTTAAGTTCAAAATATATGATGTCGGCGGCCACAGACTGTCAAGATGCACCGAGACGTCCATAGTGATCGATTCGAGCTACAGAGAAACCGCCATTGTGGTACCTGATCAGCCGAAATTCATCACAGTCGGAATTGGCGGCTGCAGTGAGGGTCGGTCTGGAATCCGTAGAGGGGGTCGCGTAGTAGGTCAGCCACTATCTCCACATAGTAATCTATTAATCACAACCTAGAAGCTACACCGTCCCTGCTCAGATGTACAAGCTCTAAACATCTGCCTCAATGAGGCCAGAGAGCAAAGCGGTCCAATAGTTCTATTCAGGTACAGCTATGAGATACAAAACCTGGCTACCTAGGTACATAGCTAGCAGAACAACCCAGATCGATGAACGGAAACATGCCCAAGTTCCACGCCATCCTGCGGTGGAATCTGGAACGAAGTGAAAAGGTGCTAGAGGTCGCAGCCAGCCAAGGGCTGAAGCCCTACCGCATGATCTGGGGAAGAAAAGGTGTTATCAGCACCGACATCACTAACATGCAGTGCAGGGCTATTCTCCGCACTGTCATCGAGAATAGCGGCTGTGGTAATTGGGAATCGCAATGGGAGAAGAATAAGCATATCAACGATCGGATCTGGACGGCAATCTGTGTCAAGTACTCGTACCCCATTCTTGAGAGCCCTCCAAGAAACTGAAGTCCCGGCAAGTCTGGAGGTGAAGGCTATGACTGTTTGGGCAAAGTTGACCTCTGAAGTGGACAATAAGTAGAGTTTACTGTTCATTCAAGATCAGCATAAACGTCACGGTTTGACATACCAAGAGGGTTGGCTTTCTTGGCCTCATTTTATTGTTTTGCAGTGAGACGAAGTTAGCACTCAGCGCTGAGACACTGGAGATGCTAGCCTGATGTAGTTAGTGGATCTGTCGGATCGGCCCGAACCTTGTTTGACAAGATCGCTGTCACTGATCAGAATGGAAGACTCGTGATAAGAAACACATTGGCAGAGGATGTTTACCTAGTGAAGAAGTCTAGATAGAAGAAAGAGGACAAATTTTTTACTCTTTCCACTGAGGCAAAGAAATGGAAGATACCCGTGTGAATGGAGTCTTATTATCTACCTGAGCTTAATCTGGGGTTACCACCCCGCACATTTCGATATAACCCAATTCGTCTCGTCTCCTTACACCATCGCCGTTTAACCTTACAGGCAGGGAAAATCGGGCTTTATTTGATACGCCATTGATCACAGTCTTGACCTTTTCCCCCCAGATGTGGATTTGCCATCACCATTCGTCGCCATCATTATTATGACGATTACGCTTCTTGACTGTCGGGGCTGAGTCTTGATACTCCTGGACAGCGGCGGCGTCTTCACAGTCGACATTTTCGCTCAATGTAGCAGGAGAGGCAGAAGGCATCTCATCCAGCCAAGCCTTCACTCGAGTTCCAACAGAAGTAGACTTTCCAAGGAGATCAGACTGTTCGGCGGTTGAAGTTGGTCCTGGGTCCTTATCAAACGTTGTGCTTCTCTCGTCTGCAGCCTCCATGGTCACGCTATCTCCCTCAGGTACGTCGCCATCGTCAGGTCGCGAATGAGTAAAGATCTCATACCAGCTGGTACCGCTATTACTGGGCAGGCCGACGCATGAATCAAAACTGAATACCCCAGGCTTTGCTCCCTTCGAGCCTCGGCAGGGCTGTGACTGCTGAAGAGGCTCTTCGGATATGATAGTGGCTCGTGAATGGCGTCGTATCTAAGCCATTGTCTCCGGAAGGTGAGTCGCGAGCTGGGGCGCCGGATTGAGGATGAGGATAGTTTTCTCAATCTCGGTGCGTAGGACTTTTAGCTGATACTCTTCAGCATTATGCTCGAAAAGGGGCCGTCCAGTCATGGTCACTTGTGTTTTTAATCTCTTGAGGGGTGATTGAAGAGGATCCTGGTGCGGGTCGCTTAGGCTAGTGGTGATGAGGATGTCAAAAGTCAAGATGTGTGGAGATTTGGATCTGGCTCTTTGGTGAATTGCCGCTGCTAATTCGCAAGTAGGTTCAAAGGATCAACCCGTGAATACTGGCTTTTGATGCACGAATTACGAAGATGAATGTACAGCTCGTATTTGCGATTTTCGATCCACGACAAAGGATACGAGCTGTCTAAAAGGCATCCAGTACAAACGGTAGGTAGAAGCGTCCTGGGTAAAGATCGTAAAACACTACTTCTCATCTAAAGATATTATATCCCGTCAATCTATTCTTCAAGCATGCCTTTATCACTGATCATACCCTGCGCTCTGATCTTTCAGTCACAGACCTGTTAGCATACTACCAGCAAAGTGACGGTTATCGAGTGTCTGTAGGTAGGTAAGTCCACATATCTCCGCCCTGTCTGGTGAGTAGACATACAAAGCATTGCCGAATATGGATCGCTCAATCCCTCGTCGAAGGATATTTTTGCTTGATTGCTATCATGGAGGTGACAAGTGTTGATTGCCCAAACTGGTAGTCGGTGTAACAGAGTAGATCGGGTCAATGATCACCCGGCCACAGCGAAACGGGACTTGCATGCGAGCTCAAAGAACCTCTCAGCTCTTCTTTACATACTTGCCCCAGCTTCATCAAGCACTTCATAGCTGCGTAAGAAAAGTAATTTACGGTGAAAAGAATGAAGGCAAAATGAGGCGCCGCTTTGTTCAGCACGCATGCATACAGCATACCATACTGCAACAAAGGTTGGGCAGCTCTTTGTGCATTCATGGCTTGCCATTCTGCAGTACTCTGCAGCATAGCATGGGTTAAAACAATAATGGTAGCATGCTGAAGATGTCGTCTTTGGCTTCTTAATTTATTCTAACCAGGTAATCCTCATCAATCCTCCTGTCTTTCCTCGCCAACCTCAACCTACCAAGCCCAAGCTGTATTGAAGAATACGACCATCTCAACTTAATCATGTCTTCTGTACCCCAAAGCGAGTTAGATGGACCGCTTATGGAGTGGAGCTGGAGCTCAGAGAGCAGCAGTCAGTTTATCACGTTGATGTTCATCCATACGCGACTGACTATTCTCTTAGCGACCCCCGAAGAGGCTTCCGTATGTCCTCTGACGAACCACATTCCCTGCCAAGAGAGCGCGTCGAGCCAGCCGATGGTAACTCCCTTCACTGGGAGAGACGAAAGTTGGCGGTCTTTTTGTATGGCTCGTGACCGTCAATCTTCCAACGGAGCGAAGCCCGGTCACCTTCTCAAGACGACGCGAACCGCCCCTCTGCCTCTTCGAACACTGCCATCGAGCACCGGTCCATTGGTCTATACACTCTTAGTAGTGACAACGGGCCTCAACCTACCCCACTGCTCTTTACAGAGAGTCAAGAACATGTCACCGAAAGAAAAAACATCGACCTGAGCGACACAGGACCGATCTATTACCATCTCGTGGCTAACACAAAGTCATTCCAAATTCTTGAGTTCACTACAACTACTGAGGGAACTATTGACCTCACGATTCGTTTCCGTGGAGGACCCCAAGTCAAGATTGTTAACAAGCGCACGATCCAACGACTCAACGAAAATACCCTTCTCGAGTTCTGGGAATCGCACTTCTCACGTGAACATGCAACCAGTATCGGAAAACAAGAAGTTTTTCGCCTTCTAGGCTCTCGCACTCTTGAAACCGGAAACGGGTTCTGGGTCCATTAGACAGGATACCCAGCCACTCAAGGCATACAGATCAAATCACAACTGATCTACGACAGTGTCCCCGAGTTGGCTTGGGAGCTGAATAGCCTCCGCCGACTGTCTACCCACAGAGGTCCTAAGGGTGACGTGTTTACCCGGAAGGACTCTCCTGTTTGTATGGGTTTCTCCGTAAGGTGTGTTGATTGTATCGCTTGTGGAGGCAGACTCTATTGAAGAAAGTTGGTCAAGGTGTTGGACCTATGCTATAGAGGGTATGTGTTCTCAATTTCGCTTGTTATCGACCTTGAGAGTGCATGAACCAAGATTCACCTGGATCTGTTGGCGGCGGATTATTGTCTTTATGCCTAGTACGAATTCAAATGGCCCTTAGAGCGAATAGACTGAATCATTATAGATAATGGCATAATAAAAGCAAAAGGTTTTTATCTGGCCCCTCCCGTACTGGGTATGGTGCAATCTTCAAGAGCTCGCATATGCTGAAGGGTTGGAGCCGCGTATGGCTGTCCTTTTGTTGAATATTTTAGATGAGAAATAAAAGCAGAGGTTCCAGCCATGCTAAGACTGTGCCAGCATTGGCTATTTAAACAAAAGAGTCGTGGAAGCCACGAGTGGTGACGGTCGGCTGAATCGGTACAGATGGAACGAAAAGCGTAGCCCAAATAATAATATGGAATTAACTAAGAGATTGAACTAGATAATCAAGGGACGTTGAGAGCGCACGGGATCTAGCAGAGGTGCTAGGTTCTTCTGTCAATCATGTACCTAGGTCAGCCCCTCTGAAGAGAAACGCATGAACATGCCGTCGCGAGAACGGCCGCAACCCCCCCC